>NC_088175.1:51777481-51960517 GCF_028769735.1 Zonotrichia leucophrys gambelii
GTGTGAAAGAAAATGAGAAATTATTTCCAAATAACTGTTCTGAACTAGATACAGTTCAGAGAGAGATATATGGTAACAGATACATAGATAGATAGATACAGATATATGGTAATTATTTCTGCTGGGTTTGTGTAATTATGGAGCCCCTCTTGTAAATTAAAAGAAACTTTATCTTCAGTGAAGATTATATAGGTCTCAGGCTTTTCTCAGCTATTTTATATGGTTTTTGGGCAGAATATTTCACTTAACAGTCCTGGATAATTTCTCACTCCATTGTCAGTTCAGCGTGGATTTCGGCACTGATCCCATTCCCAGTTCAGGGGATTCTCCTGGATTCTGCTCTGCCCTATTGCAGTCACAGTGACTGAGGACACACTGACTGGAGCCATAGAAGTGTCCTAACCAAAAATTCAGGACAGTTGTATTCCATGTTCTTTAAATCAATACTCAATTAACTAAATCCATCCTAAACACCACAGATTGCCCCGTCTTTTTGAAGGTTAAGTGCTCTGTGTGTGCATTTGTGCATGCAACATTCCAGTCAGAATCCATCATAGTAAAACCTGCTGGGATGGAGAATGAGGAATCATATCTCCATTTCAAATGTTATCCACATAAATTCATACATGCCATATTAATGGTACATACTCTTTTGCTGTATTTGAAATGTTTCTCTAGACTTCATGACCTAAAACTGTCTTTCTAAATTTAGCTGAAAGAACTGCACAAATAAATGATAATGTATGTGTCATAATATAAAACACAGGCATCCTTTTAAGTGCAAATTTTTGGGAGGTGTGCATTCAAACAACAACAACAAAAAAGCAAATAAATATCCATTCTCTTACAGATTCTGCCTTCCTATCAGAACAGGGTATAACATTTCTCTGTAGAGTACAAGTCCTGTCTGCAATGAGAGGAGACTGAGTGGCACAGGGCAGTGGCAAGCAGAGCTGACAGCTCGTGCTGACCTCTAAGAATTGCTCTGCTGTTGAACAGCCATTCAGGAACAGGTTCTAAAATGCTCTGGAAAGCTGCAGATCATTTACTTCCCCTTGCAAGATCTGGCTTTGTGGTGAAAGCCAAACTTCTTATGCTGAATTAATTCATGTTTTTGCAAAGGTACCTTAAATCCACCATTTGTATTATAAAAAGTCACCTCTTGAAAGCCACCTTAAAGGAATTTTCTGCCGTGTTTAAGTCATGCCATAGCACTGGAAATAAGATATAGCCTCAAAAAAGGTGTCTCAGAGGATATAACCCCTGTCCTGTGGGGTCACTCACATGTGACTATGGAGAAAAGTGGGCAGAAATGGAATATATTCTGGTACTTATGTTCCTCATCCAAATCTCATCAAGCCAGCAAGGAGCTCAGATTCTGACTGAGGGGTCACAACTTCTTTTGAAAACATAGGTTATTTGCAAGTTCTTCTATAATTTTTTTTCCAAAATTTGAAAAAGATAAATAAACCCCATAAGAGAAGTGCCTGGAACTTATTTTGGACAGATAAAAGTCCATTTTTTAGATACCCAATGCTGATGTCTTAGAATACTAATGTGATGGTGTTCACAGGGGTCTCAGGTTGAGGGAAGAGATGAGGGTTTGACTCCATGTTTCAGAAGGCTTGATTTATTATTTTATGATATATATTACATTAAAATTATACTAAAAGAATAGAAGAAAAGGTTCCTCAGAAGTCTAGCTAAGAATAGAAAGAGAAAGAATAACAAAGGTTTGTGACTCCAACTGAGAGTCTGAGCCAGCTGGGCTGTGATTGGCCATTAATTAGAAACAACCACATGAGACCAATCACAGATGCACCTGTTGCATCCCACAGCAGCAGATAACCATTATTTACATTTTGTTCCTGAGGCCTCTCAGCTTCTCAGGAGGAAAAAATCCTAAGAAAAGGATTTTCCTGAAAGATGTCTGTGACATATCACCAAGAACCAAAGTTTGACTCTGAAACATGCCAGAGGTACAGATGCAGATTCTAGAGATGCAAGATCTTCCAGGACCTGGCAGCAAAATTCTCCCATGAATATTCTTCTCTCCCAAAACATTGGTAAAAATTAATATTGTTCTGAAATCACTGGGGGAGAAATAATCACATGAGAAGACAGAGGTACTCACTCAAATGAGATCATAAGAACTCCAAAATGAAACACTCAGAAAACCTCAATCAGCAGCAGAAGAATTATTTTTTTTACCAACCTTCACCAGTGGTTTTTTGTGTGTTCAGAGCTGAGAGCTGGCCCAAATGCTCTGAGCACTAAGAATGCAATCAGGGTGCCTAAATTCTTGTCAGATTAAATGAATGCTCTTCTGAAAAAGAAGGCATAATTTTGGATCATCATGGGAGGTAAAGACTGGCAAAGCATCACAACTGGAAAGATTTGCATGCGATCAGGGGTTGTGCAGAATTTGAACTGTTTATCATTGTGTCAGTACATCCTCTCAAGAGCCCAGCTGACTGAAGCACAGTGGGAAATTGTAAACTGCCAGCAGGATGTGGCTTTGGGCAGAAAAGCCAAAGACATTGGCACAGCTGAGAGACATGTTTATATCAGGCTTTGAACTCCAGAAGAACTTGAATTTAAATCCCTCTTGATGATGTAAGGCATCCCATGTTCAACTGTGAATTCTAAAGGCTCCATGTGTTGTTACCTTATTGTTGTATTTCATATTTCTAGAGTCCCATACTGTCACAATCGTATTTCTAAAGTCCCGTACCTTCTCGGTGATATTTCTTGGGGGCAGTTCTTCACAGCACAGCCTTCTTCTTCTGCTTGTCACTGCTTCTTAGTCAGGGCTCCTTCCAGGCTCTCCCTGACTGGCTGAGCCCACCCCCTTTTATCACAGTTATCTTCACTGGCCACAGCTGCAGCCCATCAAGAATAACCAGGGCTTATCAGGGCAAGGCCTATATACAAATATTCAAATACAATACAGATATTTTACTAGAACTCCTACTATATCCATGTCAAATTAAGACTTGAATTTCAAGCAAGTTTCCAAATATTTGAATACTTGATTTGGACCAATCTCCAGCTAGAAACATCAGAACTAACTTTCTAGGCATCTCTATTTTTGGTTATGGAGCATTAGCAATGCGCCCAGCTGGATGCAGAAGACATGGACATTTCCCCCTGTGAAAATTGACTTTGGGATTCACAAAACAAGTTCTCATTTACCTGTCTCCCCTGCAAGGCTCTTCACAACAGATGTTCTCAGAGTTTATCTGAAAATCAGGCTCCACAGAAGGAAAGAAAACAAGCCAGCTGCACTCACACACCTTTTTATGCCACAGGGTGAGTTGCCAGAATATTCACTAAGAAAAATGCTTAAAAATAAAACTTTGGATACTCATGACTGGTCATGGAAACCCACACCTGGAATGCACTGAATTTAACCAAATAGAAGTGTGCCAACCACTAAAATGCATTTTCACCAAAAATCCTATTGTTTATGCTCCTTGCTCTACAGGCAGACAAGACACTTAATGTATATTAAGCACACATACAGTTGGAAAAATACGAAAATTTTTTTAATTTTGCTTTTGTTTTCCATTCTGTCTCCAAGCAAAACTTGCCAATGTTCTATTTCACTTACTTATATTCATAATTATTTCTGTGAGCAGCCTGACCACTTTTGTGTTGATTGTAGAACAAGTGATGCTGTCTCAAAGCACCAAATAAAGCAAGCTGAACTTGCACTGCTTACACAAGTGGATCTGTCCCTTCTCATCTCAGCCCTGCACGTGACCCTGATGCTGACACAAACATTCTCCCCAATTCATCTGTAATGCAAGCCTCTGCAGAGAGAAACAAATATTTTAAAATTAAAATATCTCCATCTTTTTGGGAACTGTGGCTAGGGCTGGATGCCTGGGAGGAACAGGCAGTGCAGAGTTACTGTGCTGCCAGGGACAGGCTTTCAAAACTCTTGCTTTCATTCTCTGTAAACATATAAAGAATCCAAACTACTTAATTCAGGGACATCTCCACTATATTTAATTTTTCTTTATTCTTGTCCCAGGAAAAACGGCATCTCTCATACACACATATACACACAAAAAATGACAAATAACGATTTCAAAAAGGTTATGTGCTTCATCTTCTGTTTGGAACACAGAAGTAAATTCATGGCTTGAACCTCTTTATCACTCCCTAGACATCTTCCTTATCTAACATATTTTGTAACTGAAGCTGGGTAATGAATGTGAACACTACAGTCCTGAACAATCACTGAGTATCAAATGACAAGCAGTCTGGTCTGAAACACTGCATGGTCTTCACAAAAACAGTACAAATGTTTTCAGTGAAAATATTGACTGAATTCTGCTGGATAATGTCATCTGTTTGAAGCAGGTAGTAAGAGAAGTGAGCTTACAGTAAATTAACGGGGTTTATTTCCACCTTAAAGCATTTAGAAAGTTACTTCATTCAGCTATGCCCTGTGACCCTTTCCTTTAAATTTCCCTTTAGGTAAACTTTAAAAACTGAAAACTTTACCCTTTAGGAAAACATAAATTTTTTTTTTAGCAAAGGACAAATCCATTCTGTGACATAACATTCAGGAAACAATGACAAGAAAGAAGTTTTAAATATTCCAAGACCACATTGCCCAAAGAGAGTTTAATAAAGAAGAGAACAAACTTGGGCGATGAAGACTACCCTGAATAAGAGAAGTCAACAAAAAACAAAGGGCCTTAAACTTGGCTGAGATCAATTTGAGATCTATTCTGCATCAATTGAAGACAAAACTACTCACTAGGACTGCCCGGAAAATCTCTCTTAAAGCAGCGCTCTTGTGCCAGCAAGGGTTGGGACTGGCTCTCCAAACCTTTGTGGTGCAAGTGGGCTGCAACCAAGCTGAAATTCAAACAAAATGTTAAAATTAAGGGGGTGAACTGAGGGCAAAAACAGCAACCCCCTCAAAAGTCACTAGTGTTTAACTACACCATCCATAAAATGGCAGAATTCCAAAAGTGAAAGGTTTGTCCAGCCATGGTGAAATCATGACGATGTCTAACCATGATGAAGCAGACAAAATGTAAGTTGATTCTGGATAATTTTAATTTTGGAGCACTTTGATGTTTTGATTTTGGATCATTTTGATTTTAGATCATTCTGATCTTTGATTTTGGAATACTTTGATTTTTGTCTATTTTGATTTTGGATCATTTTGATTTTTGGATCATTTTGATTTTGGTTCACTTTGATTTTTGATTTTGGATCATTTTGATTTTTAGTCATTTTGATTTCGGATCATTTTGATTTTGGATCACTTTGATCATTGATTTTGGATCATTTTGATTTTTAGTCATTTTGATTTTGGATCATTTTGATTTTGGATCACTTTGATCATTAATTTTGGATCATTTTGATTTTGGATCACTTTGATCATTAATTTTGGATCATTTTGATTTTTAGTCATTTTGATTTTGGATCATTTTGATTTTGGATCACTTTGATCATTAATTTTGGATCATTTTGATTTTGGGTAATTTTGATTATTGGCCATTTTGATTATTGATAATTTTGATTTTGGATCAAAAATCACTGATTTTTGATTTTGGATCACTTTGATTTTTGGTCATTTTGATTTTGGATCATTTTGATTTTTGATTTTTAATTTTTTATCATTTTGATTTTGTATCATTTTGATTATTGGTCATTTTGATTTCTGATTTGGGATGATTTTATTTTGATAATTATTCTCATTTCCAAATAGCCTGGCACACTTCTCACATCTTTCAAAAGTGAGTGGCATGAAGATTTTACAGTTTACGCAGCTCTGGATTTCAGAAGACAAATGAGATGTATTTCAATGTCTTTAAAAGTCATCCTGAGAAGGAGACATAGCAAGTGGAGTAGCTTGGTAAAAAGTTAAAGTCACAGCAAATTCCTTTGTAGTAAGAAATGTACTTTGTGGAGAAAAGAAATAAATAATTGTGTAAAAAAAAAAAGGAAAAGAAAAGAAGAATGTCAGCAGCTTGAAACTGGGCCAGCTGGAGGCTCACAAACATGATAATGATAAAACACCTCCAGAGGGAATGGGAGCTGCCCCAGGTAACCATGCCTCTGCTAAACCAGGATCATTTAGACCTCTAAAGTAAATAGGACACAGCTATTACAAGCAAAAAAAATTAGGATAAGACAAGGTAACAGCAGAATGATAAGTACCTTAACAGTTTGCAAATGAAGAGCAATGCTTGCACTCCTGTGAAGATTCTCAAGGACACAAAGAAATTTGCAACCTGTAACAAAATTCTGCTTCTGTTTGTGTTGTAGCTGGTACCATATTGCAGGACAGCCAGCAACCTGTTATTTCTCCTTCCTTTGTCATAAAAAATACAACCATACAACCATCAGTTTGTTTTTTTGGTTATTTTTTTGGTTTTTTTCCCCCTAGAATCAGGCCTCCATAAGCAGTCTCTTACTGCAAATACTCCTAGGGATTCCTGAGGATGGCAAACGAGCAGAAGAGATATTCCAGTTACAGCAAGGCAGGTGGGTAACCTATTTCTCTACAGGCTAGTACATTTTGTCAGCTTCTCCTCTCAAAATCTCACCCCGGGTGTCATCTGCTACTCACTAATTTATCTTGCTTAGTCTCATGTGTTGCCCTTCTAAAAGTCTGAGTTTGCTGCTTCCCTCTATTGCTATTTTAGCATAGCCTGGGTTCTGAGTGAGCAGAGCACTTTTGTGCACAGCAAGATGGCAAGATTCAGGCAAGGCACTGGGAAAAAAAAATCCAGCAGGAAAAACAGTGAGGCACTGACATAAAAGCAAGGAAAAAGCAGGGTCTACTTAAAGCATGAGGGGTTTTGTTCTCCTGGTAAAATGTAATAAACTTCAATTGGAAATCAAGCATGATTTTATTGACCCCAGCTAGTTCAGAAATGTTCTATATCCACAAGGACAATTCTGGACTAATTTAGATGAGGTGTTATTTTCATATTCAGTAGTCAGTAAATAATATTCAATATTATTCAATGTACCAGGAGAATATTGCATAGCCAAAGCCACCAGCAGAAAGGGCAAAGCCACCTCTCTTTTATTCATCTCCAGCCCAGGTAATTGATTGTCGGATCTCAAGATCTCAGTCCTGAGATGCTGAGCCTCCGAGACCACCCTTGGGGGGGCTCGGGACTCCTGGAATGTTGCCAGAAGTGTCTGGTAGCTGGACTTTAACCCTACACAGGAGATGACAAGGATGAGGGCTTCACCGGGTGAATGGTGAAGGGATTAGTTAATTAGAGAGTGAGACACAAGGTTTAGGATTTATGTACAGGGGGGTTTAGAGGAGTAAGATGGAGGAATTGGGGTGTGTCCTGTCCTCCTTCTTCTTCCTCCTCTCCTCCATCTTCTTTGGCCACGGTGGCACCTTTCTATTGGTTATTACTAAGAGTACACCGAGTTATAAGAATAGATGGTATTGGGGAAAAATGATAAATATTGTATACGTCACAATGGGTATAAAGATAGGTGCCTGCCCGGAGGGCAGAGACAGTGTGCCCATGGCTGACTGCTGAGCAGATCTCTGCTGGCTGAAAGAACATCTTTTAGATAAACAATTAATAAACATAAAACCAGAAAGAAGAACTGAAGCCTCTTCTCGTCCTTCGATACGCGGGCTGCCCCAAGGCCACCTCAGGCCTTCCCAGGCCCCTCAAACAGCCGAGATAAACCGGACAATTGATGAATCTGAATTTTCCCCCAGGACACACTCTGGGGTCCCAGAGCAAGGAGCACCAACACCTGACACACCAGCAGATCTGTGACTGAAAGGAAGCAGTTTCAGAGAGGGAAATAACCCAGAAAAGCCTCCAGATCTCCTGTGCAATATTCTCATCTATTTTAAGCTATAAACAGCAGGAGAAATAAGGAAGGGGGGGGGGGCGGGGGGAGACAGTGTTCCTGGGAAGCAAGAAATATTTTCTGAATATTACTGATAGTAATGCCTTTTAAAGGGAAAGTATGTGTGTGCTGTGATCATAACAACTTTGGGGGAAAAACCCCTTTATTTGCTTCACAAATAGAATTAAACCTCAGTTCATAGATATGCTGTTCCAGATGTATGCTTGTGTATCTCCCTTGATTTGTGTGCATTTTTCTATCAACAGATTACTGGTCAGATTATTCCCAGCCAACACAGACAAACACAGCAGATTATTTATGCTTTAACCTAGTTACAGAAGAGCCTTGTTTGGGAGCAAGTGCTTACTTAAGAGGTCCAGAGCCAATTAAGACTTGCTTAGTGCCAGACTAAACAGGTAATTTATTTTTCCTTAAACCGTCAGATATTGGGTTTGGTATTTATGGGGTTTGGTATTTATTTATTTGGCATGTTTGAACTGACAGCACAATTTTAGGAGAAGCATGAATCTGTTCCACAAAACAGGATGGCAACAGAAATAAAGGAGTGTTTGACTCTTTTTAATACTAGAATAAAACTACAATGTTTCCAGATATTGGAATTGTGCCAGCAGAACTCAGTGCATCATCTGAGGGCAGAAAATTCCAGTGCAGTTATTGCTCTGCTGAATGGGAAGTAAGACCATGAACATGGATTTATTACATCCCAAACATGCACTGATATTACTGACAGCAGGGCCTCAATGCTTGAGTTCAAAAAATTCATTTGAACAAGTTCTCCAACAGCCTAAAAGAATACTGTGTGTTCTTTCAGCCACACAGGCTTCTTCCCATTTTCTCAGGTTCTTCTACTAATTAATTTTATACATAGTTTTTTTTCCAACCAAGTCACTCCAGATGTTCTGTCCCGTTCATTTTTGGCATAAGTGACATGTCCAGACCTTCTACTGACCCAAACAAACTTTGGAATGCAATTGGTAATAAGACAAGTTGACTACAGCAAAATTTTTCTATTTTAAAGGCTCTAGAAGCTGGAAGAATAAAAGTTTGTTCTTGGAAAAGACTTACCGTGTAGAACAATATGGGCAAAGCATGATTAATAACAATCTCCCAAATGCATAAACAGGGTAATACTCATTTACTGACATCATTGGAAATGAGAAACAAAGTTAATAAAAGTTAAATGAAAAAGGAAACAGCCAAAATGCCCGTTGCCAAACACCTGTGTACAGTAATTAAACTAGTCAACTTGCCTTTCCTTATAAAACCTTGAAGAAGTAGAATGCATTCATAAATACTGCTAAAATCTGAGTTTCTAACTGCATGGGCATGGATATTAACAGGATAGTTCTTCGCATGCCCTCTCTGCCTGAAAATCTTTCCAAGTGCTCAGTGCAGCTTCAGGGATGGAGGTTGGTGCAATTAAAGAAAGTGCTTCCCTCTGATGCCTTGGGAAGGCTGAGCTAGAGCAGAGCTACAGAATCAAGCAGGGATTGATTCAAAGCATCTCCTCCATGGATCCACCTTGGGCAGCACCAGAGCCCAGCCAGGGCTGCACCCAAGATGAACCAAAATGGCCCCAAAATGCAGGAGCGCTCCCGGGCTCTCTCCCTGGGATCAGTTCTGCTCCATTTGCACCTTGCAGTTCATTGTCCCATTCCAGCTTTAGCCCAGGCACTCCCACCCTGCTTGTTTTTCTCTCTGCAGCCCACGGGGTTTGTGCTCTGGGGCTGAGATTGGGATCATTTGTCCTTGGTGCCCAGCTGGAGCAGGAATTGTTTTGTCTCCCTGCTCTGTGCACAGAGCTCACCATCCCTGAATGTGAAGCCCAGACCCACCCACTGAAGCAGCACAGAATGTGAAAATAATAAAAATATAAAATCTAAAACCTGAGGCATCCCTTACTGTCCTGCACCACACCACTACTCACTGTGGATGTACACCTGATTATTCCATGGAGTTCGTATTCATTCAACCTTGAGGTCTCTCTGCTACTGTAACACTGAATTCTAAATCCATGTCATAATTTCTCTTATTTAAGATTTTCATTTCATATTGCTGTTGGGCTTTGATTCTTCTTTTTTTGGGGGGGTTGGGGGGAGGTGATGCTTATTTTGGGTTTTTTAGCAGTGGAGGGGGGGATATTTCTGCATTGTAGTTGTAGAGTGCTAATTACTTGATCTTTTAAACACCCAGATTCTGGTGTTCAGACTGAACTGCTAGACAATGCCAAAGAATGCAAAGGGGAATATTAAATATCACTTATAGAACTTTGCTCTGGCTTGAGTAGAGCAAAGGAGACCTAAGCAAAGGTGGTTTTCTCCATACAAGAGTTGGGGTGCTTTTCCCTCTGCTCATGGTTTTATTTGAGGTTCATGCCTCAGGTCTTAGCTTTTATTTATTTTTATTATTTTCCCATTCTGTGCTGCTTTAGTGGGTGAGTCTGAGCTTCACATTCAGGGATGGTGAGCTCTGTGCACAGAGCAGGGAGACAAAACAATTCCTGCTCCAGCTGGGCACCAAGGACAAATGATCCCAATCTCAGCCCCAGAGCACAAACCCCGTGGGCTGCAGAGAGAAAAACAAGCAGGGTGGGAGTGCCTGGGCTAAAGCTGGAATGGGACAAGGAGAAGATCCTGACACCTGCTGCTACAGAAGAAAGGTAAGCAAAGGCAAAAGCTTGAACAGGTCAGATAAACTTCTCAGCTGGTAAATCCGACAAAGTAACTACAGTGTGCAGGACTGAGGCAATTCTGATCCTACAGATATTTCCACCTTCTGCAGCATTGCAATACAATACTTGCCACATCTGAAAAATCAGAATAACAGGGTTACTGGCATGCCTGACTTCAGACACACTTGCTAATTCCTCATCAGCCATATAATTATTATTGTCAGTGCCCTGGTCAATAGAACATTTGTTATAACTGAAAATGAGTGTACACTGCTTTGTTTGCATTCTGCCTACGTTAGTAGCTACCTGAAATTTGGTGCACACAGCAGAAAAAATAGAAATGTCTGGGAACAGAAACTATTTGCACAGAAGGCCTGAGCTCCAAAGTGTGCTGCCTCACTTCTTGCATTCTGCTGTGTGGTTTCAATTTCCTCATACAGAATTTTATATCAAAAGTAAACACAAGAGGCTGTGGAATAATGCTAGAGGAAAAACAAGGCTAGCCAAAGGGGAATTCAGGCTCCTCAGGCTGACCTTTACAGCACTTCTTTTAATATCTCAGGGAAAAAAAATAGTGGAGGCCATTAGGGATTCAGCTGTGCTCCAACACAAACTCAACTCTGGCACACAAATACAGAGAGAAAAAGGAGAGTTAGAAAACAAAAACCCAAGAAATATTATTTTTCTCCTTTTGCTTCTGTAAAAATACTTAAGAAACTAAGGTTTCCATTACAGCTGTATACTAATTTTGGTGTGTGCACAATGGACAAGCAATAGTAAAATTTTAATTCTGATTGCATTTTATTACAATTTTGCAGGACTATGGTGGAGCCTCTTTCTCCTATTTTTTCCTCAACATCTACTTAGGACTTTTCTACCTGTGCAAAGGAAGCAAGAGCTTCTGATCATGCGGAGAAAGATCAGAAGCTGCATGGAACTGCCCAGTCAGAGTTTCTTTGTTTATTCTGGCACTTTTTCCAGCAGCAGTTCCCTGCAGAAGTCTGGCTATACCTCATTCATTAATCAACCATTAATGTTGTGGCTTCCAGGCAGGCAAGGTCTAAGCCTGAGTCAGGTAGGAAGAAAAAAAAAAATCTCTTGGTGGAGAGTGAAGTGATCTAAAACGTCCCTTCTGGGTTTTGATCAAGAATATACTGTTCAATATTTTGACATCTAGGCAGAAAGGCAGCCTTTCATATCAGGGAGAAGATCATATTTTTCTCACTCAAGTTTCTTATTGCTATTTAAAAACAAAACACAATTTCCCAAAGAAATTTCATTTAGCACTATTTCACTCTAGCATCAAGAACAACTATCCTATTATTCTATTGCTCCTACTGTAATTGGTTGTATGCTGTTTTCTTTTAAGAGTAAGGTTTGTCTCTTACTCAGGCATTTCAAAATTAATTCATCTCCATTAACAGGTTTTAGTTGCCTCTAACATTACTTACCCCAGAGGTCTACACTCATATTGAAAATTGTCCCTCCAGGAAAACATCTATCATCATGTCTTTGCTTCACCAACTACCAAGGATGGAGCTTTCAATCATATAAATTCTGTCCTTAGCTATAGACTTCAGAAAAGTACTCTAAAAGCAATTTTATTTTTTTTATAAAACTGTGTTTTATAAAGATAGAGGAGCTACCTACTTATATTTCAAATCGATTAAATCTCAATCACTTAAATACACTTGAGGAATGCATTGCTGTAAAACACAGGTATTTTTAAGCAGTGAAAGGATGCCTTACTTACTACTTATTTATGCCTTATTACTCACTTAGCAGACAGGGATTATTTCTAAGAGCAGAGCACACAGTGCACATGAAACAGGGAACACATTCCTTCATCTGGAGCACAAGTTTAAGATGCCAACCTGTAGCCATGCCTCAAAATCTCCCAAATGTCTTTTAAATGAAATATTAATATGCTTACCATGACCCAGCTGGGAAACCATGCCTCACCTAGAGGATGCTGTTCCCTATATTTAAAGAGTGGATTTCTACAGAGCAATTGCTGAGGGAGGCAGGGGATGCACACAACATTTTTCTGTTGCCCAGAATTTTGTTGGATTTTCACATTCTCATTTCCCAGGTTAACACCTCTCAGGTTTGGTCTCTCTTTTTTGGGGAAGTTTAAAAGGAAAGTTCAGGGAGAACTGTTCCACCTCTTACAAGAATGATGTTAGGGAAAAACAGGCAGCTGCCAATTACCAAGAATATTTTAGGTATGAACTGGAAGTGGTCTCAGACTTGGGGTGGTGAAAGAAATCAAAACAACCTATCAGTACAAAACCCCAAACCAACCCTAACAGCTGCAAAGGTAAATTGCGCCAAAATTTCATCTCCAAATGTACCAAAACTGCATCAAAACTGAGCTCCAGAAATCAGCAGCAAATCTGACAGCATGACACACATACTGACCCGTACTCAGTTTGTGTATATTATTCACTAACTATGCTTCACAAAGCTGATAAGGAATTTGCTGACTAACTTTTATTACAAATTTTTAAATTAGAAAAATTACTGTTTGAACCTAGAAGTGACAGGGTCACCATTTAAGTGTACAGTTAAGAGAATGACTGGATGCAAGAAAAGACCAAACTGACTCCCACTGTTCCCAGCTGCAATTTGTCTTTGAGATTGATGATCAGTGAGAAATCAGCATGCAAATGGTTGCTCAGCAAATGAAAATTAAAAAACCCTACTACAAAACCATGGCCCCCTCATGTGCTGTCCCATTAATTCTGACTTCCAGAGGGGAAAACCTCCAAGAAGTTCTGTAGGGTGGGTAAGTGTGACAACAGAGAAAGTCAATCCTCCTCCAGAGCAGGCAGCCGCCCCTGTGCTCCAGCAGCCAGGGATTGTGCTGCTCAGGAATCTCACCCTGGTGCTCAGACCCATCTCCAACAGAAGGGAATTTCACAGCTTGGAATTTCTCAATTCCTCAGCTGGAGGATTGGACTGCAGCTTCTTGTGGGAAGGGTGAAAGCGGGAAGCAGGACATCTCTGGTCTACAGTTAAATTGGCTTGGTTTGCATGGCTTTTTTAAACAAGGCTAAGGAGGTGAGAAATTAGTCAGACACATTTGATAGAATCAGATCTAGAAGTCAGACTTCAAACACTGCACCCATATTTGTGCAATCCCTTTGAAACATTCAGGTGTCACACCTGAATTCCAGGCTGAGAACTGGGTTACGCACAAGTGCAGCACCTTCCAACTCGACTTCTGTCACAGACATATTTTATGAAAAATCCTTTTGCTAGGATTTTTTTCTCCTGAGAAGTTGAGAGGCCTCAGAAAAGAAATGTAAACAATTATTATCTGCTGCTGTGGAATGCAACAAGTGCATCTTTGATTGGCGCCATGTGGTTGTTTTTAATTAATGGCCAATCACAGTCCAGCTGTCTCGGACTCTGGTCAGTCACAAGATTTCATTATCATTCCTTTCCTTCCCTTTCAAGCCTTCTGATGAAATCCTTCTTCTATTCTTTTAGTAGAGTTTTAGTATATAATTTTATTTTTATATAATATATATCATAAAATAATAACTCAGCCTTCTGACACATGGAGTCAAGATTCTCATCTCTTCCCTCATCCTGGGACCCCTGTGAATGCCACCACATATTCCAAGAGCAAAATGCAGCACAACCTTTCAGCAGCCACGTGATAAAAAACAGGCTGAGGTGCTCTGCACTGTTTGAAATTAAAGATAATATTCTCTTTGCAGAGGCCAATAGAAAACCCAAGTAGCTCTGTGCACTTCCTTTGTTTTGATGGAATTCAGGACCTAAAGTTTTCATTACAGCTGTTATACTAATTTTGGTGTGCCCACAATGGACAAGTAATAGTAAAATGTTAATTGTGATTGTATTTTAATTCCAGCCTGAGAGGCTGTGACAATGTGGTCTGGAGTACACAAAAATAAAAAAGGGAAAACAGAATCCCAGTGGAGCCTGAAGTTCGGTGCTGGGGGCTGAACTATCAAGACCTTCATGCTGTGACTGGCAGGGGCAGGACTCTGCACTTA
This sequence comes from Zonotrichia leucophrys gambelii, assembly GCF_028769735.1. NCBI lineage: Eukaryota > Metazoa > Chordata > Aves > Passeriformes > Passerellidae > Zonotrichia > Zonotrichia leucophrys. Next base: position 51,792,068 of record NC_088175.1, read on the forward strand.
TTAAAACTGGCAAAGCTTGGTAGAGCTGCATTGGCCCTCTCTGCATGTGTGAAAGTCATAAAAAATATCATTAAAAATGAATTGCTTCATATCCCAAGAAGCTCTTCCAATACAGTAATATCTGATTGACTGATGCAGCAGAAAAAGCACACAGACAGCCTGAGGAGATCAGGCTGGCAATGGCATCTGCATGATTACACCATCCATTTCTCCCATTTAGTTCTCCTCTGTGTTTATTGCAGTTGTTTCTCATTGCTAAATAAATGGAAATATATTCCATCATTTTAAATTAAATTTGGTGAATTTTAGGAGTCGTGAATCTCGAAGACAAATTGCAGCAGCTGGAGCTACAGACTAAGAAAAATTATGTTAATGGTCTTAAATTATCCTGTAAAAGAACCTCAGGGATGTCACCCTCTGAGAATAGCTCCTGTGGAAAGCATAAAAAAAAAAAGGGAGGAAGAAAGAAACACTGTCACAAGTGCTGTTATTCTGAGGAACTGAAATCAAGTCTTAGTGGTCCTTCCCCAGTGCAAAAGTATGAATTTGAACTTTTGTCACTGCCCTGATCTGAACTCTAAACAACACAACCTAAATTTATGGCTGCAATGCCCTTGTGTGCATTTCTAACCATTTCTGTGGAGAGCACAGATAACAGGATTAGCTTTAATTTAAAATAAAAAAGGAATTACTGTGAACATATGAGAGCCAGTTTTAGCAAATTTAATTTTCTCATTTATTCTATTGGTATGGAGACCAAGTAGAACTTTTCCTCTCCATAACAGGTAAAGATAAGCAAGGTTTTTCTTTCTCAATGAAGTACTAAAATATCTGATAAGGTAGTTTTAAAAAATTAGTTAAAATAATGGCTATATTTCTTCTGGAAATCCAGAGTAGCAGCAACCTGATCAAGGAAATAGTACAAGCTAAGGAAAATTTGGTTTTTTTTTTTTTTCCTAACTGGTCAGTAAAACAAAATAAACATTCTAGCTAATGAAATCTAAACTTCACCTAGACCTAAACTCCGTAGAGATGAGAAACGTCTGTGTAGGAAGGTGTCTTTTTTTGCCATCTGAAATGTCTAGAATGTTTCACAGCTTTTCTAAAAACCTGCTTCTGGCCAAGATGTTCCAGATGCTGCTGGTTTGGCAGGCAGAAAAAATCCACTGCTGAGAAGCAGCGGGCAGAAGGCCAGGGGCTTGTCTGGAGAGAGAGCCCCAGCAGGCTGCAGGACATGGGCATTCCAAACTCCACACCCTGCAGGCTTGGTGGGAATCAAAGCCCTTCCTGGGACCCTTTTTTCCTGGCAATCTATAATTTTTTACAATTTAATATCTAGAATATATTAGATATTCTTGATATTCTAAATATTATATATCTATAGAATATCTAGAATATATTGAATATAATGTATATTATATATAGACTATATAATATTAGATATATTTTTTATATATCAGTCTGTATTATATATAAAAGTAAAAAATACAAATATAAGATAGATATAAGATAGATGATGTAGATATTAAATATAGATATAGAATTAAGATAGATATAGAATTAAAATAGATATAGAATTAAGATAGATATAAGATGATTTTTCATATAATTTATATAATCTATAACATATCATCTCTAACATAAACATCCTGCACTTACTCTTTTTGTGGAAAAAACATCAAATTAACCTGGGCCTTCATAGCTGTTGAGCCTGAATCACCCAAAGACTTTCCCCAGTGGCCTCTCTGCCTGCTGCATGTCCCAGATCTGCTCAGCACCTCCTCAAGCCATGCTGTACAAATCATCCTTGGCACACCAAGCCTCACATCTGCCCCCAAGATAAAGGGCTCTCTATAATGGAGATTGGTTTGCATGTGCACAAATAGCCCTTCTCTTGGTAATCAATTAGGAAATAAACAACAACTGGAAGAAACAGAAAATTTGGGTTTATATTACTGCTGCTTGCATAAAATGTGCAATGATAAAATGAAATACTACAGAAAATTGAAATAGAGTTTTAGAATCTTTCTAAACTCTGATTTGTTTTGATGCCTCATGTTTCACATTCTGTGCTGCTTTAGTGTGTGGGTCTGGGCTTCACATTCAGGGATGGTGAGCTCTGTGCACAGAGCAGGGAGACAAAACAATTCCTGCTCCAGCTGGGCACCAAGGACAAATGATCCCAATCTCAGCCCCAGAGCACAAACCCCGTGGGCTGCAGAGAGAAAAACAAGCAGGGTGGGAGTGCCTGGGCTAAAGCTGGAATGGGACAATGAACTGCAAGGTGCAAATGGAGCAGAACTGATCCCAGGGAGAGAGCCCGGGAGCGCTCCTGCATTTTGGGGCCATTTTGGGTCATCTTGGGTGCAGCCCTGGCTGGGCTCTGGTGCTGCCCAAGGTGGATCCATGGAGGAGATGCTTTGAATCAATCCCTGCTTGATTCTGTAGCTCTGTCCAGCCTCTGCTCCAGGGCAGCCTGCACAAGGTGTCAGTTTGATGAGCAGTATAAATTTTTTAGATGTTCATAGAATCACTTTTGTTTTTCTGGTAGAAAATGTGGTAGAAGGCCTTAAATGGAGCTCCATGTTCAGTAATGAGATATAAAAATAATCAGAACATATCTACTGGCAAGGAAAAACACATAGTGTTTATATAAAATGTAGATTATAAACAAATTATGTATTAAAATTTTGAATATCAATAAATGTGTTTCATCAGTTCTCATCGTTCTGAGGTGTGACAGAACAATTTTCAGTACAGACACAGCAGTTGCTGTTACTGCTGTTTTCCTTCCCTTGCTGCTGCCAAAGACATAATTCTCTGGGTGCATTTACCATTGCCTTGGACTGCAGCTGCATGTCTACTAAATTCACACCTTTCTGTTATCAAATTCACACCTTTCTGTCCAACTTCATCATTTGCTCTGAATCTGCAAACACTCATGTTTATGATACTACATTTCAATTTTATTTAATCTAAAGCAGCCAACTCACCATGCAGTGACATCATGAAAGCATAAGGAAACAAAAAAAGTTTTTTTCTCTGCAACAGGGGAGAAAATAGATATAATTTAACAGAAACCAAATCAGATGCTTTGCCTAGGAAGATAATTTTAAATGCAAATTTTTCACTGGGTGCTCCATTATTTTTATATAACATAGCTTTTGGAGATTTTTTTTTATTTCCTTAGAACTGAGCATAAATTTTCAGGGTTAATTTTTTTTCAACTTAAGAATTATGCATTCATATGTCTTTTCTACTATTTAGAATCCAATATCCCACAGTGAAGAGATCATTCCTCCTCCAAATAAACTGAGTTCATTATTTATACTCTCAAGCCCCAGTCATTAATTCTCTGAATGAAGAAGGGTTTAGGGCAACAAATAGTCAGCATATGTTTTGCGCCATTTTTTTTTCTCTAAAAAGAGGTAGACCTACATTTGTGTAATTTCTCATCTGCTCTTGGGTTGCTTCAGCACTACCATCTGGGGGGAAGCAAGCTGTTTTATCAACAAATACTGAGCTATATTATCAGGGAGATTTAAAAAAAAGAACAAGGAACAAATTTAAATGAAGGGTTTTATGAATAGGCTGTCTGAATTAACCATTATACAAGCATCTCCTTTTTCCTGGAAAAACACATTAAGACAATGCTTGTTTATCATTCTAAACAATGTTCTAGTTCTCTCTCACCAAAAGTTTGATTCTGAAAGATAAGAAACAAATGTTTGTTTTCATATTTAATAATGCTTGTTTATTCTACCACATGAGTTCTAGATTTTACACATCATCCTGAAAAAAATTATTTGATGGAGGAATCAATTCTTGAAGGACTGATTGCTTTTTGAAATGCTCATTGGGTTTTTTGTTAGCTTTTAATGAAAGATTTTTTGTTTATAAAAATAATTGTTTTAGGATTTTTTTTCTTTTTAGTTTTATCTATTTGAAAAATTTAATCCATGACATTTTCACTAAGAAACAAAATCAATATACTATGGCCAAAAAAAAAAAAAAAAGAAAAACACATCAAAACCATTTCCAAATAAATGAGTACATATTTTCATTTGAAATTGATAGTGAAAATTTCAGCACTGAAGAAGAAAACTGAGTTTTTATTAAGAGATTAGGTGAATCAAAAACCCCTTTCAAGCACTCTAAATAGGATGGAAAAAAAATAAAAAGGAGCTAGAAAGAGTTTGCCAGTTGCAAAAGGAAGCTGGGGAAAATGAGGGTTGGTTGCTGCGTGGAGGAGCAATTATGGTTACAAATGGCACAGGTCACAGTGAGTTAGTTATCTCCAGATGAAAACGGAGAGTTAGTTATCTCCAGATGAAATCAGAGAGTTATCTCCAGATGAAAACTGAGCCTCCAGCTAGATCTGCACATTTTGCAAAGGAGGACAGCAGACAGTGAAGGAGCAGCAGACCAGAAACTCCATGAGAAATCCACAGGGCTGGATGAGATTCACACGAGGATGATGAAATGAAAAATGGAAAAGAGGGATGAAAATAATCACTCTGGGTTTACCAAAGGTCACGTTCCAACCAGACACAGCCTCAGTGAATAGAAACCTGCTAGAAACTCAAAAAGGCATGGACAGAAATGAACCTGAGGTGGAGATTCCCAGCCTGCCCTTCAGAAATGATGACACAAGATGGGCTCAGAACATGAGGTAGAACTGCTCTCAAGTGAACAGCAGGGCAGGCTGGAAATGGGAAAGCAGCCCAGCAGAGATGGGCAGATCACACCCAATGCAGCAGGTGACCCATTCCTTTGGGCTCTGACATGAATGGCAATTCATTCTAGAACACCCACCTGCTAAAAATGTCAGGTTTTGCATGGCTCCCCAGGAACAGATAGCATTTAGGGATATTTTCCACCGATTTCTTTGGCCTTAAGGCAGAGAATGTTACTTTGATTTTGGATGAGGTGAGCAATAAGGAACATTACTGGAAGCAACAACCACAAAATCAGCGCTGAAGGTTGGTAACTCAGTGTGTCACTGTCCATCCAGTAATTCTGGACACCACATAAAGACCATTCATCCATCTCACTGAGCCTTTCTTTAAAAAATATTTTAGTAGAACACATGATATACAAATCAGTTTAAAACCGGTTCAATTTCTTTTAAAAATAACAGCTTGGTTTTTGCAGGTGGGATTTTACAGAAGAGATTTTACAGGGTTGATTTTTAACAGGTGAGATTTGATAGGAGCTCACTGCCAGTGAGCAGTCACCATCACCTGACTCTGTTCTAGTGTGCAGTGCATAACACCCTGGTACAGAGCATCTCCTGCTAAATAAACACTTACAAACCATGCACTTGATGGTTTTTAAGCATTTTTCCTCCTAAACACACTGTGATGCTAAATGCAGCCACGTGAACATATGAGCCAGTGCTGCCAGCCAGCTCCAGCTGCCTGCAGGGAACCTTGCATCTGGATCCTTCATGGAGCACACCAGCCTAAAAATAGAGCACCTTCTGTTTTGCTCCAGGAGCTGCCATCACACACTGAACACTTTGGTGGTGTCCTCACAGCCCTGACAAGCACAGCCTTGTCACAGACATGTTTTATGAAAAATACTTTTACTAAGGTTTTTTCTCCTGAGAAGCTGAGAGGCCTCAGGAACAAAATGTAAACAATGGTTATCTGCTGCTGTGGAATGCAACAGGTGCATCTGTGATTGCTCTCATGTGGTTGTTTCTAATTAATGGCCAATCACAGGTCCAGCTGTGTCAGGATTCTGGTCAGTCACAAAATTTTATTATTCATTCCTTTCCTTTCTAGCTTTTGGATGTCTCCTTTCTCTTTCTTTAGTATAGTTTTAGTATAGCATTTTCTTTTAATATAATATATATCATAAAATAATAAATCAGCCTTCTGAAACATGGAGTTGAGATTCTCATCTCTTCCCTCCCCCTCCTGGGGCCCTGCAAACACCCCAGAGCCTGAGCTCCCTCCTCAAGCTGCAGAGAGAACAGGAGCTGCACTTGCAATGATTGCCCTAAAGAGCCAGCAGAGATGGGAAAGGTTCACTGACACACAGGGGGCTCAGCTTTGCTCTGGGAAAAACAAATTGTCTACTTGAGTATCTGCTAATAAGGGCTCAAATTAAAGAGTGTAGTGACTCCAGTTCCACCAAGAGAATTGAGAATTTCAGTACCACCCAGGAAAGAAGGTGGGGGAATCACTCAACAAGTTATTTAGATCCTGGAAATTGTTTCACCCTCTTGTTGGTTTTCCCAGTTTTTACAGAGATGGGGCAACCAAGAGCCATTTAAAAGATTTTATTCCATTGTCAGTCTTGATGAAGGGTAAGACAAGAGATGTAAAACTCAACACCATTCCATCAGAAGTCAACCAATTTCCTGGTTACAACACCTTGTCAATGTTTTTCAGCCTATCAGCTTTTGCCATACCGTGCTGCTAATACTCCTAACACCAATCACTATTATTTTACCCACCTGGTCCTGCTACAATGCATCTTTCACAGTTCTAATTCTCCAAATTATCTGGCCTTTTTGCAAAGCCATATTCTGGAATTGTTGAAACACTTGTTTCAGGTTCAATCTCTCTCTCAGCAATGTCACCTCTGCTCCCTAAGGCAGCACACCTTATCTCAGAGTTTGCACACAGATGTACAAGGCTGTGTAAGTTTTTTGTCAGGTTCTGAGAATCCTTTACAAACCCATTTCTCACACCTGTAGTGCAGATGAGGCACCATTTCTTGGAGACAAAAAAGGTGGTGCATGACAACAATATTATAACGATATTATATTATTAATATTATAGCAATATTACCCTGCTGAAATGCCCAGTGACCTCTGCCCAGCTGGCCATCCTCCCTGCTAGTCTGGGTTCCTAACAGGAACCAGGTTTCTGTCAGGTTCCTAACAGGGACAAACACCTCCAGAAGGTGCTCATATTAGGTGGGATCATTTCCTCTCTGGGAGTGCCCATTTCTCTCCATTAAATACAAAAGTAATAGAGCAGTGAACTGAGGTTATGCTTGTTTCTTCGAGACAGGCAAAATTTAGAGCTATTAACATCCACTCCAAACAATGGTCCTTGTCCTAAGATAAACTAAAATCCTGAAGGTTTCAAACAAGGGAAGGGATAGGGCCAAGCAGAGAAACAACAATGAGGTCTGGTTATGTGAAATGCTATAGTCATGATGGACTGTTTTAACACAGCACACATGGAATAAGATCAGATTCTCCTCACTTCATTCTACTCTACAGAAAGCTTCAGTAAACTTGAAAGACATTTTTTTTCTAAAAAAAAATAAAATTTCTAAATTCTAAAATAACTTTTCTAGATTTTTTCTAAATTTTTCTAAATGTCTAAATTTTCTAGAATTTTTTCTATTTTTTTTCTATTTTTTTCTAAATTTCCTAGAAATTTTTTCTATATTTTTTTCTTTTTCCAAAGACTTTCCCCTAAAAGGAAAATCTTTGGAAAAAGGAAAAAAAATTAGAAAAAAATTTTCTAACTTTCTTTCTTCCTCTCCCATGAAAAACAGTGTATATATATATATCACTTAGGAACTAGTTCCAGTGATGCTGGTGATTTTGTAAGCTCCTCTAAATTTCTTAAGATGCTTTTAACCCTAGATCAGCAAATTTTGAAGCACTGATTCCGAGAGGGATCAATAGACCTTCAGGAAATTGGGAGCCATCAGGATCTTTTTACAGAAATGATCAACAGGGTTGGTCCTTTACCCTGCCTAAGCCAAGACTGCAGAGCAGAGCCATGAGCATCCACACTGAGACCTCACAAGTATCATCTCCTCCATCAAATCCCAGAGTGAAACCTCAGAGAAGCTGCTCAGACTGCTCAAAACCAAGCCACGCATCAAAGGCTGCATCTTAGCCAGGAATTATAACTGGACAAAATAGGAGAAAAAAATTTCACTGTGTATTGCTATGATTTTAGGAATGAAAAACTGGAATAACAGGAGTCCTGGTAATTTATTCTATTCTGAGAACAAATTCAACAAAGGCAAAAGAGAGAAAGAAACAAGCCATAAACTGTGCAAGCCTTCTGTAACAGAGGGGAGTTGTAATTGCTTTTTTGTTGTTCATTTAGCAGCAAGCCTTCCAAATGCAGACAAGCTCTTTAACTTATCAGTGGTGAAATCTGTCTTTTGGTAACTTAGAGTTCCAAGAGAGAACACTCAGCCATGTACCTAATTAAGAAGGGGGAATCTTAAGACAAATGACTTATGTTGATAACAACAGAACTCAATATTATCTAAGGGTCCTAGTGTTTTAGGAAAGAGAGATATATCCTATTTTTTCTCAGAGAAGAAACGTGTCTAAAAGTTATACAGTTTTATTACAAAGAACACAGGTGTAAATTGCATTTCTGCTGCTTATCACTGTGTTTCATTAAAACACAAGGATAAAAAAAAAATAAAATCTAAAAGCAACACATCATTCAGTGGACTCTTGCAGGATTTGAGGACACACCATGAACAGCCTCAAGGTCCTGGTTGAGAGCAGATGTAAGCCAGATCTTACCTGCACACACTTTTCCCAGCCCTGATAATTTAATCTCAGTGTATCAATCATTCCACTGTATCCCACAAGCACATTCCTGCTAAAGAAAAAAGAGTTTTGATCTCACTGACAATTTTGCAGAAAATGGCCTGGAACCTATTTCCATGATTATATAATGTCATGCAGATCACATCAAGAAGTTAATGAAATGGAGGATGAGAGTTGAGATTTGCTGTTTCACATATAAGATGACAGAATTAATGCAGTGCCCTGGGATATTCTGAGGCAAGCAGACATTAGAAACCCAGATGTCAACAGGCACTTCATAATTACAGGCAAGGAAAACCCAACCAAAATCATGCAACAGGTTAAAAAACAGCTTTTAGGAGACTTCAGATAAAGGAAGAGCAGTACTAAGAAAATAAGATTTTTTTTTCCTGGCCAGCAATCTTTATGCATGTCTCATAAAAGTGTTGTACATCTGTTTTAGCAAGCAGTTAAAGAATGATCTTGGGATGCCCCTTCTCCTTATTCTTACATCTTTCAAAAGAGATTCAAGAGAGCATGATCAATGCTTATTCAAGAAACTCATAGAATCAAATAGTTTTGGCAGCAGATGTGCTCCAGGAGAGACATCCCCAAAATCTGAGCAATACCTACAGGACAGCAGTCCAGTTGTGCACCCAGGGTATTGATCAGGACTTTGTGTCCTTTCCTGGCAGCTCACCCACCTCACATTCCTGGGGGAGAACACACAGTGACACTGCTGGGTGATGCTACTAAAGAAGAAAATTAAAGACAATTGGAGTAAAAATCAGAGTGAAAGGCAAGGACTCAAAGATGAAATACTAAATGACAACACACAATAAAACGCACACTATTTATACTGCAGGAGTCCCTTGACAATCAGCTGCTTTCATTATTCTCTCGGCTTGCCCAGACTGTCCTTGAACTGCCTTCAAGGCAGGCAGAGAACACACAGAGATGAGGTTATTTATGAAAGTCAGCACTCACATTTGTATTAAATGCTCCTACGCCTCCACTATTTTCAGAGCACTGATTTGATCAGCAGCTGGTTCACAGTCTAGGTCACAAGCTTGGAATTTCTTTTCATCCCTACCTGTTTACATCCACTCTTTTTATTTATTTGAGGTTGAGGTGACTACAGCAACATCTGTGGCTTCACCCAGCATTTATAAAACACTTGGGCCAGTCAGCTAGAGCTGTTCTCTCCAGAACCACAGGGCAGCTGGGCCGGAAGGGACTCTGGAAATCACCTGGCTGCCTCCCTGCTCCAGCAGGCTCACCTAGAGCAGACTGCACAGGATTGTGTCCAGGCTGAATTTCTCCAGACAAGGAGACCCCACAACCTCTCTGAGCAGCCTGTTCCACCTCTCCATCACCAGCAAAGCTGAGAAATTATTCTTCCTATTCAAACAGAGCTTTCTGTGCCTTAATTTGTGACTCTCGCCCCTTGTCCTGCCTTTGGGCTCCACTGCAAAGAGTTTCTCTCCCACTTCTCAACACCTGCCCTGTAGAGATTCCTATTCATTGATAAGTGATAAGTGTCATTGTTATTGTTAGAAATGAGGGGACAGGATCATTTTTAGGTTAAGAATCATTAATTGTTTAGATAAGCATCAGCCTTAGAGGCTGTGAGATTTTAGAGAAGAATTTGGTTATAGTTTAAGAGTAGTTAAGTTTCTTAGTCAGAAGGTAATATATTATCTTTTTTAACTAATAGATAGCTGTTACAGAATTCATTTTGTTTTCTAACTTACTACTTTTACTTATTTTTATTATTCTGTGGATATTTTGATTCAATAGGCTTTTAACTTACGTACACATACATATTTTTATTATAATTTCTAAACTCTTAGTTTATTTTATATAATTATTTTCTTACATTGTATTTTTACTATATTATTGTATTTTATTACTATTTTATTATACTATTTTTATTATTTATTGGTATAGTTTCTTATTTACCTAGTTTTTACATATAAATATTTATTATAAATATTATATAAATATATAGAAATATATATATTTATATAGAGATATATACACTTATATATATTTATACATATATAAAATATATTAAAATATCCTTATAAATATATATAAATACATTTATTCATATTTTACTTATAACTATAGAAGTAAAAGTTTATTATTTTTTAATTTAATGTTTGTGCATCCTATTTTTACATCAATTTAAGTGTCTTCTAAGGCTACTGAATAAGCTTTTTTGTGTCTGTAGAAGTTTCTTTTTTTCTGATTCCCACAATTATCTCTTCCTACTCAGAAACATGGGGTGGGGGCAGAAAATGAAGCAGAAATCTTCACTTGTGCTGTCTGACACACCAAGTATCCCAACATTTCACCAAAAATGCTGCATTAATTGTGCAGGTTCTGGGAGAAGCCTACCACTGTATAAAACAAAGATCTCTCATTCCTGTTTCTCAAAGCTCCCACTTATTTCAGCATTCCTACAGTGCTAGAGCACTGAAATATCAGTGCTCTCCCTTTTTCTGCTCAAGGTGCCAATACAGAGATGTTGTTTCAGGTATTTGGTTTGATCTGAAGCACAGGATTAATTCTACCTGACAAAGCACTCAAAGCAGGTTCTCCTGGACAGCTTGAAAGAATAATATATCCAGGTTGCGAGACAGGGCTACTACAGCCTTTTAAAAAAGTTGTGGTGTTTATTGACTGATTTAGAGTCCTTTTATAAGTGATGATCACAAGCTGGCAGGAAATTTGAGTAATAGGAAAAAGAAAATTCCTGGCTCTGCCAGCCCATCTAAGATAAGGCACATCAGCAGAGTTCCTATTCAAGTTGAAGACAAAAATAAAGTTGGAAGAACCAGCCAGCTCTTCTGTGGTGAAAACTCAGAGTAATCCTGATTAAATATCTGTCCTGAGGGAACATGACCAGAGCAAAGTATCACACATGGAATAAACTGATCAACCGCATACATGTAAGACAAAAAAAAAAAAAAAAAGCCATAAAGCCACTACTGAGGCTTGTAAGGTCCTCAGAAGGGAATGTGGGGCTCAAGCAATTCATCTGAACACATATCAACCAAAACAGGCTAGTAGGAAATAAAAAAACAAACCACATAATTAAAAGAAAAGGAGAACCTCTCTGTATAGGACTCAGAAAGGGATTAGTTTCTTCTGGTTTACTTTGGAAGGGTACTGCCTAAAATTCTGGGAAGCAGCTCACAGACATCTTAATTAATTAGAGAAAATCCAATCCAAAGGAGTACAAAAAGGATAAAAAGTGTTAAAAGTGCAGGAGTCACAAATTGTGAGTAAAGATTGAAAAAACTGTGATGGTTGGAGCAAGGGAAGAGGAAACCAATGTACAAGACATAATTGCAATTTAAAAAATATTATATATTCTTTAAAATAGTTTATATTTATATTATTATATAATATATTGATTATATATTAATATATAACAATATAACAATATAATAGATAATATTTATATTATTACATAATATAAATATATTATATTTTAAAATATAATATATCTAGAAAAAGAAGGCTAAAACTCTTTTCTAGATACAATTAAGAAGAAAAATCAAGGACTTAAATCTAATATCACTTGCTGCAATTTAACTTACATTTTCTGTGTAAAAACATTTCATATCAGAAAGATATAAAACATAAATAAATTGTTATGAGGACTTGTCACATTTATTGGATGGCTTTAATTACTGGAAAGTTTTAAGAAGATGTTACACAAACACCTGTAAAACAAAAACATTTATGTTTTTGGCCTGAGAGAGCAGGAATCTACACACAAACCCTTGGTCCCGTCCAACTTCACATATAGATAAACAAATGTAAATTACTGATTCAGTTATTACTGAATTATTAGTACTTTTCCAGACTATCACAAAGAATTTTCAGAGGACAAAAATCCCATTTCAAGAGTGACTCACAGCTTCCCTACTTTTCATTCTGCATCTTCTGGGACAGAAGATGAGCCCATATTGTCATGTTTCGTTTGTTCTAAGTAGTCTTGAGGAATGCAAAACATTCAAATTAAACAATAAAAATGCCCTTCTCCCCATTTTGAGGCATCATGTCATGCTAAAACATCTTTTGTTAGCTCACCCAAAGTGAACAAAAGAAGAAAAAAACAAAAATTGGAAGGAATGGAGACATGGGAAAAACAATGCAGTCCACATATCTTGCCTGACAGTAGGTCACAGTTCAGTGTCTAAAGCAAGCCTGAATTCACTGCCACTCTTTAAAATAAATGTGAAGTTGGTATGCCTGGTTGCCAACAGATCCTACAGATCATTTTTTAGAGAAAGAGAGTAAAAGCAAGCTGACGTCATATTTCCTGATCTATTTTGGGCCTTTTGTACAACCTGAGCACAAAAAATGGCCCCTAGACAAAAATTTTACATGTAACCTAGAACTATTCATAGTTTTTCCTAAAATAAACCAAGGGCATGTGTCTCTGATAGTAAATTTTCTGCTTGAGTGAGTTCTCATGACAATGTGAAATGCTGCAGAATATAATGGTCGTGTCAAGGGTGTAGCAAGAGCAGTCATATGGGGGAAGAAAACCTCAGTGAACACTGCCTGCACTTCATTCCCTTAAGGATTTTTCATTTTCAATTCTTCATTTATAAATATATATAATAAATATATATAATTATAGATATAATATCTATGAAATACATTAAATATATTATGTACATATAATATATAAACAATAAATTAGATAATATATATTATATATAAATAATCTATTTTAATTTTTTCCTTTTTTTATTTCCCTCCATGAGGGCACTAGTGTGTTGAACCATGGGAAATAGAAGGTCACACATAATTGCACTGAATTCAGAGAATTGTGTACTTCTGTGGATACACACATTAAATGTCATTAATGTTGGGAATACTGAGCCACAAAGGAAATGTCCTCTCTATTTCTACAAGTGACTAGTGGATTTTAACCCTTGGAATTTTTAGTTTAGTAAAGTATGTCAAGAAAAGAATATTCATCAGCAACATACACTTCTGAAATTCATAGATATACAGGAAAACAGTAGTGATGAACAATCAGCACATTTAGCCAACAGCAAAAGCTTTTTAAAGCCATTCTTTTCTCTCATGAAAATGGATTCAAGATGGGACATTTCTGTACCATGTGACAAACATAAAATTAACTTTAAAAAAATCTCCTGAATATGTATTTCAAAAACTGTGAAACATACATTTACTTAGAAATACTTGCCTTTCTCTTACTTTCTCTCACAAAACAGCAAGTTACCAATGAGAAAAGGACAGTCTTGCTTCATGTGAAGTAATAAACAGTTTCAGCATTGCAGTATCTTATTCTCTGCAAGAACTTTTAAAGTCACTTTTATGCTTGGCTCAACGCTTAAAAATCAGTTTAAATATTTTCTCCCAATACAAAAATAGACTCCTCTTTGCTGTCTCACAGAGGTCTCAATGTGCTGAGCAGGAGCAGAGTGAGATTTTTCTGGCTGGATGGTGCAGACAGCTCCATGTGCTCCCTAGCCCAGCTGAGAGGTGCCAGGGCATGAGCCAGCCCCAGCAGGAAAACAGCACAGCCACATCCCCCTGCTCTCAGCTGAATTCACATATCTACCTCTTGTGGGTTTCCCTGCGTCTGGATTGAAGGCATTTGAGATGGCATTTCCTGTTTGAACTCAAGTGTTTATTATGTTTTACCAGTCAATCTCACTACTCTGAGTTCTGCAGCAAGGCACAAAATGGCCAACAATCTCTTGGTACAAGGTCTTTTAAGATTAAACTATCCAATTAAGAACTGACACCTGGATTATTTTCCCTTTTAACCCAGTAACTGATCCCAAAGAGCTGCAATGGGGACTTTTCTGCCCAATTACCAAATGCCACCCAAACCCATAAAGAAGGAGGAAGAAGCATGAAGCAGAAACCCAGGACAACACCCTGTGCCCTTCATCTTTCTTCCATCCACAGCATCCTAAAAATCCCAAAACCTGTATTTCTCACCAAGTGATACACCTACACTGCTCTCTATAATCTATGTCACACTTTTGTGGATTCCAGTCTATCTTGAAGTTTAGGAAACCTTCTCCATGAATGAGGGTCAAAGTCAGTGCTCCCCTGGGGGTCAGGGCACCCAGAGCAGAGAGAGAAATATTCCCAGTGCCCTGAGTTTCCACATCTCTCAACAAGCCTTGAAGCTGAAAAAACCCTTCTGGAGTTTTGGTTTCTGAATGTCATTTGTGTTTGTCGACACAAGCCACAAAAGGAAATTGTCGCTGTTGCATTTCGCTGAATGGCGAAAACATAAAAATGTAATAATTGAATAAATGTTGAGAAAATTCGACTGGTAGCTAACACAATTTTTTGCAATCAATACCAAAAGAAGAGTAGTGTTCTGCACCAGTTGGTTTTGTTGGAAAGCATTCTCCTAACTGTATTTCTGTGGCTCCACTGCTAGTCCAGTGAGGCACACAAAGTCATGTTGTTATCGCCTGCTTAAAGACAATTCTGATGTTGAGTGGACCCAATTTGGTTCCACTCTTGTCTTCTGCGGGTTGAAGATTGTTTTCTCAGGCTGGGATTTCAATGGAACTAGTGGAAATAGGGGAATAAATTCCATTTTAATAAGCCCAAGTGTGTAAATCCACCAACCTCCTCTTTAAAGTGTAAAATGACAAATGCCCATGAAAAATAGGCTGATTTTTCAGAAACAGCAACCGTATCTCTCACATTTCAGCAGAATTAACAGAACCTATAGAATGCTCTTTTGCTTGTCCTATGGCCTGGAAAGCTCTCTCAAGCACCGTATCAAGTTTTTTAGTTCTGTGTAAAAACAAGTTAATTCCAGGAACACTGCACCCTGACATATGTATTTATTCCATAGGAATACAAATACTTCTCAGCTCCTGCAGTGCCTTCAAATGAGATGGAGCTGAGGCCCAATTCTCTTCAAGAGCAGAGAAAACAAGTCCTATTTCTACAACAATTCAGAAAAAATAAGAAAAAACTATTCTTCTAATGAAGAAGTTGAGTATACTTATTTCAGTAAAAATAAACCAATTTTTCAACTGTAAGCAATCAGATAGCTCTGAAATACACTAAAACATCATGGAACTATCTAGAAAACTATCTAGCAAGTGTTGCAATACATTGCCCTCATTGTATTAAATGTCTCCAATTTACTGTCTGGCAGGTGACTAATTGAGGATTAACAGTAATTTGTCCCTAGCATCTTACTCCTGATAGTGTGTATTACTTAATTTTAAAAGCTTTTAATTTAATTTTTTGAGCATTTTTAATGCTCAAATTTTAATTTAAATGTTTAAAACTTAATTTGAATTTTTTTGAGCAATACAACTGCAGAATTATTCTAGTGTGTAACAACAGACAATAAGAAGGCAGCCCTTAATCCAAAGAAATGACAAAAAAATAAACTAGACATGAAACCAAGGGGGACAAAAAAGAGATCAAGTAGAATTAACACTGTAAAGCTGATATCATCACCTCATGTTAATCACTATCACCTCACTTTTTCAATAGGGAGGATGGAGAGTGTTAACCTGGGGAGACTTAAAGAAAGCAAGGCTAGAGGAGGTTTTAAGAAATGGAATGAGGAAATAGGAAAGGGGAAATAAAATGAAAACAATTTAAAAAAACAACAAAAAAGGGGAAATAAAAAGTCAATTTTTAGAGGAAATAAAGGAAAATAATTTGTGACAAGATTTGGATTTTTCTGGATTACTCTGAATTACCAACTTCAGTTCTACATAAAGAAGAAAAATCCTTCAGATACTTTCCTGTGTCCTGCAAACCCAGCTGCAGCAGTGGCAGTAGAGTGAACATTAAAAATCAGCAAAAGATCACACAGAGTTCAGTAAAATCTGTTCTTCTAGAAAAGAGTGGCTGACCAGTGGGCTTGGTGAGGGGCTTTCCCTGTATTGCTTAACAAGCCTCTCAGCCTACAAATGATAGAAACTTCCCACATCCTGTAAAAATAACTAAATAGTGAAATACCTAGCTTGCAATGATGTGCTGGAATAAAGATGGATATAATTGATCATGTAATCCTGTAGCAAAGGCTTCACTTTCCAGGGTTCTGTACTTTTGGGCTGGTTTTGCAGCACTCTGCCTCCACTGTCTGCAAACACTCAATTATACCCTGCAGCCATTTCCAGAGAGCTGAGCAAGGCCAGCCTCCCTTGGCACAAACCTGAAATCACACAAAATGCTTTTGGCATTTGTTACTTGCAAGCAACTGTTTGAGCACAAATAAAAACTCAGCCCAGCATGAACAGCGGAAATATGTGGATTGTTGTTGTGCCAAAAGCAGAGAGAAAATACAGAAATCTGATCATTTAAGGGGTTAACTGCAATGGAGACTATTTCTCTACAGAGGGTATTTCTTAAGGGATAGGAGTAGATTATAATGAATCAGATATATTCTAATGCAAAGAGTAAATGGTCTTGAACGTAACCATGAAATGTGTAGCCATGATCTTCCCTCTTCATGTACAACACATAGTGAATATCATAAATATTAAATGTGTTTCTTATAGAGTGCAAATCAGCTTTCAATGAATTATAAACAACTTGATGCCTATTTTAAAAGTATTCCCCGTACATACAATGATCATTTTCTCTTACATACTCTTATCTATCTTATTTATAGAATAAAGCAGGTCAATAGTTCTTAGTCCATAACTTGGCTGTGAGTTTTACAGTGAATTTTCACTGGCTTAAGATCAATCTTTTTGCTACAGAAAGAGCATAAACCTCTCTGCTGTGCTATTGCCTGACTGGCAGTACAAGTGTTTATAGATACAAATATGACCAAATAAATAAGGCACTTTTTCCCTGTTACCAGATCACATATTGACAACCCTGGTATCAAACACACCATTTAATATCTAATGAATTAACCTAATCTAATGGAACATGCCATGTGGTTTTCCAGAAGACACTTGGCCACTGTTCTGTTAGCACGCACTTGCTAGCAAACCAGCCAATGACAAACATGGACTTTTTCTAAACTTATAAACTAAATTCATTTCCCTTAGTTTTTTCCCCCCCTTTTTTTTTTCCTTTTGCATATTCATCTAGCTGCTATTAGTAATCATTAGGACATTTTAATTAATGACTCTGCTCCTCCAAGATCTCTGCTTTGAGGTCTCACATGAGACAGATCATTGTATTCACACGACTTTCATCTGGAACCATCTGATTGAAGCAATAAAAGTAAGAATATCTCACATTTTATCCATCAAAGCTTCACTCCCCATCCATGAAGAAGGCACAACCAAACCTCTTCTACTGCAGACCATGTTTTGTGTGTTTGGGAGCTCTTAAGTACAGAAAAGTCTTCCCCTTTTTGTTTCATTTTTTAACCTACACTAGGCCACATTTCCAAGTTTTTCACTCAAGTCCATGAAAAGGGAACCTACTCTAAAAAAAAAAAAATCTTGTTGGTATCCTACAAATCATGAGACTGCAGGGCATGGGACTTACAACATTTTCAATAAGGCAAATTTAAGCACTGTTAATCCAGACTCCATGCAAGTGAATAACTTATTTTCTCTTTTTAGGTTACATAATTCAGAATAAGATTTGAAGAAGGTACAGTTACCCTCAGAAATTGTAAAACTGTCAGAGGGGTTTTCTTTTAAGGATTTACAAACAATAAAGGAAATAGTTCTTAAAAGAGCCCATCACTGAAAGCTAGTAGATATATTCCTGTGCTCTATAAATGATAAAAGACTGCTGAAATGAGATGCTTTAATTATTGTTAAATTTGATAGACTTAAAATTTTGTATTTGTGACATCATCAAGTTCAGTTTTATATTTCTCACTGAAGGCATTAAACATACATCATTCTCTGTTTGATTTAATTTATAATCAAATATTTTCAAATCTCATTAATCCCCACCATGATTCAGATTGAACTGGGCAGTGTTACCCTGGAATGTGGGGAACAGTTACAGGCTGAATGGGAAGGAAAAAAAGTAAAGGAAAAAATGGGAGAAGTTGTCTAAATGCCTTGGGTAGACTGAAGAGTAGCAAGAGTGGTCCAACACCCAGGAAATTCAGCCTAATACCTTCAAAAGATTCCAGTTTCTATTAGCTGGTACATAGCGCACATTTTACAATTTATCAAGACTTTTGAAGAAAAGAAACAAGAATGTAGGAACACAAAGAAATATGTTAAAGTGCACTCCAGAAAAAAATGGCTTGATCGTGTCAAGCAGAGAATTTTGCACATTTCAAACTCAGGCACAGCGGAATGATGGCTGCATGGGCTTGGTTTTGTATTTTCACATGTTAGAACACCACCAGAGACTGAGACCTTAAAAGAGCCATGGCACAGTGAAACAAAACAAAGTTCACGAATCCACAGACTCAAGGAGGCAGTTTCCACTGTGTACCTTTATAATCCAGATGCAACTCTTTAACAAGAGATTTTCTGTTTCACTTTTAACACTATAAAAAAATTGAAGCAGCACTCAAAAATAATCTTAGAAAAAAAATACTATCATCATATAACTCTACAATTGAATTTCCAGAATTAAAATCTGTCCTATGATCCGAGAAATTCTGGACCTGTATCAGAACCACATTGCAAAAATAGTTTTAATGTTTTAGATAACACACAGTCATGATAAATAGCTGTAGAACAAGACTGCAAAGATTAATTTGGCTCATTACTCAAGAGGAGAGAGGTCAGTATTTGCTTGGGGTTATCCTGCTGTTTGGTCTGGAATACTGTAATATTCTCCTAAGGTTTCTAACAAAAAAGAACAAAAGATTTGCTTTGTGAATTGAAATAGACCCAGCTACAACCTTGTAATATGACATTTTGCTTTGCACACTGTAAGAATTTTGATTTTGCTTTGCAAAAATGACAGAAGTTGTGAAAATTGACCATCAGTCTGGCAAAATTAGTGTCAGTTCATCTAAAGAGCTAAACTGAGCAATGCTTCAGTGCTCTAAGCATCCAATGCTATCAACTTTTTTTAACACAAGAGGCTTCAAAAGGAAGAATTGTCTTCAGACATCTTCCTACAGCTCATGGCATAATTAATCAAGGGAGGTGTGGTGCAGAAATTGCTATTAATTGTTCTGTCAATATTGCCCTTCTATGTTTAGCCCAGACCAAAGAGGCAACAAAGCTGATGGGACCACGCTGCACATGATCTAATGGCTGCCAAATGAAAGAAGACAGTTGCATCTGTATGCCCACAAAACCACGGGAAAAAAAGGAAAAAAAAGAAATCAAAGTGGCAGTGAAGGACATCAACTATGCATATATAGTGAGACAGAACAAACAGCACATGACACTGCAGGACAAAGGAATAAAAAACGCCTTTTCATCCATTTAAGTAATCTGCATATCCAAATCTTCACTTCTAGTGGAAGTACATAAAAGCTATTCAGAAGTTCAGATATTCAGAAATTACTTCAAAAAAGTGGAAATATTTGCATTGTGGACTAAGAATGATTACATGTAGCTGGAAGTTGGCAGCCATGAATGTGTATATGCAATTTCCTTCTGATATTTAGTATTTTGCAGACCAATAGAAGGATTGTCCTAAATAATACAAAATAACCAGGAACCTCTCACTCTCTGCATCCCTGGTTTTGCCCATCTCCCCTTCTGGTTATATCAGAATATTACCTTGAAAGAATTCCCCTTTCTTTGGTAAAATTTAAGTAGTCCTCAATGATCTTAGTGTTTGCAAGCTAATGGTGAGATGACAATAGAAAATGTATAAATATTGATTGTATTAAAGTTATTGTTCCTACCATCCTCAGTCTCCATGTTACAGCAAATATCTGAGTCTGCTTTGAGTGCCATAGTGCAAACATCACTATGCAAACATAGTGCATCAACAAATACAAATATTTTTGGCTGGTTTCAGTACTTGCAGAACATAGTCATTAATTGCTTTCCTTAGATGAGCTTAGCAAATGCACTCTATTTAAAAGCATTAAAGACCTTCATGACAAATAAAGAGCATGACCTATGATGAGGAAAAACAAAGAAAAATGAGGCATTTCAATTGTTATGGAGAAATAATGGAATATTTCTTCATTAGCATGAGTTTCAGAACAACACCTTGTTAGTCTGACTCAGCCCAAGTACAGCATCTTGTACTCCTATAACGCTCTACAGGCAAGAGATAAAAGTCCAAGGTTCATTTCAGGAAAGCTTTACAGCCTCCTAGAACACTATCTTGTATCAAACAATTTTATGAATGGTAAAATGTCTGCACATTCTCTGTTGGCCTTTCTTTCAGCAGTCTCATTACAGCTCGCTAGATTCACCATAAACAGATAAACAAATATTGAATGCAAAGCACTTCTGACTTACGGAGTGAGGCAGAATTCAAGGAGCAGACATCTGACCTATTTTTTAGGAAGCTGTGCTGCAGAGCCTTTTAAAAATATGCTTTCTTCTACCCCCATTCCTTTGAAAAAATTGCAGTTTGAGCATACATTCAAAAAAAACTTCATTTTTTTGTCAATGAACCAAAGTGTCAGAGCACTTCCAAAGCTGTGCATTATGGCATGCACTGGCTGTACTCACAACACTGTGCTTCACATTTAATTAGCAGGAAACCTAAGACAGATCACCCAGGACCCATTAACTTCAAATTGCTTGCAGGGGTAACTAGAAAGTGTGGCAGCTCCCTTTTCAATATTTTAAAATAACATTATAATCAATTTCTGCAAAGGAGCAACAAAAGATCCAAGGAATGAATGAAATTTTTGGTAATATTAAAAAAACTAAAAGAAGTCTTCAAGACAAACTTAAAATTCTTCAGTCCCTTTAAGGCTTCCATAGAATATTGAAAAGATATTTGTTCACAACAGGTAAGAAGTCAAAAATTGCTCTTCATTGTCATTTTAAATTAAGTTCTGGGGATCTGCAAATTACTGTCAGACTACATCTCTATGATTAATTTTATACTGGCATGTCACAGACTTGCTGTAGCACATCTGTGGTCACCAATTGTTCTGGTGTTGTGAGGGTCCCCAGGACAAGGTGAGAGATGAGAATTTGACTCCAAGTTGTTAGAAGGCTGATTTATTATTTTATCATATTATATTAAAGAATGCTATACTGACACTATACTAAAAGAAAGAGAAAGGAGACATCAGAAGGCTGGACAAGAATGAATAATAAAATCCCGTGACTGACCAGAGTCCTGACACAGCTGGACTGGGACTGGTCAGTAATTAAAAACAATTCACATGGAACCAATCCAAGATGCACCTGTTGGTAAGCAGCCTCCAAACCACATTCCAAGCAATCAGATAATTATTGTTTACATTTCTTTTCTGAGGCTTCTCAGCTTCTCAGGTGAAAAATCCTGGCAAAGGGATTTTTCATAAAACATCATGGTGACACACAAATTTCCAGCTCTCAAAATGGAAAGGAAAACCCACCCCATTATACAAGGAAAAGGTTTTTTCTAACTTAGATACCCACCCTGGTACAAAAGAATTGACTGATTCAACTCCTGCCTGAAGCTCAACTGATGCCATGATACCCACCATGTAGAACCAGAGGCTTTTTTAGCTGTTGCTCTTAAATAGTGGCAGGAATTTTCACGTCAGTCTTTTACTGCACAATTTATCTACATTTCAACTCTGATATATTCTGCATCTTACCTCAAACTGACTGTGAAGCTGATGAGTGGCATTGAGATGTGTGGTATTAAAAATGACACGTCATCCATGGCTGAGAAGAAAATACAAGTTTTCAACAAGGAGTGACTAGACAAGTGTTGACCTGCATTTTTTGCCCATTTAAATAGTCACCATTTCATGCTGGTTCTACTGCTTCAAGGAAGCCATTCTTTTGAAATGTGCTTTGGTCAGGCACTTTACCCTGCACAACATATTTGATGGACAAAATAATAGCTGGTCACTGACTGACTGTGGCCAGGACAGGAAATGTGGCAGGGCTCATAAAATAATATGCCAGATCTCATCTGTTGGAACTCTGGATGCTGAGAATTTCAGACTTTCTGTGCTGACAGGCACTGACACCCCAAGAGAACACTGCATTTGGGCTGAGGCCATGGATAATGCCTCCAAAATTAAGTGATGGAATTAGGATTATGGGTGTGGAGTTTGATTACAAATGTGTAATATCATGTAGAAGAAAACTTAAGAGTTTAAAGATTTAGGATATAGTAATATATGTGAAACAAGATAAAGGCTTTAGGGTGGAGGCTGGTCCTTCTTCTTCACCTTCTCCACGGGTTTGGGTGGTTTTGTGTAATTGGATAGAAAAGTCCACATTGCAGGACAAAAATGGTTAGTTATTGGGTTAAAAGTAAAAAGTAATAAAAGGGTGCCATTTCTTAATTAGATAGTTTAGCCTTAAAAGACCTTGTAGGAAAAAAATTGTTAATCATTTTGCAATTAGTTAGTAAAATACTGCAGAACTCACATCTTATAAGACTGATATAGATAAGAAATAAAGATCTGAGTGTAAACACAAAATATCACCTTGAACACTTTCAATTCCAACTTTAACAGAAAGAGAAAAGAAACCAAGAACCAACACTCATCCTCATTTCTTCTTCCATTCAGAGGTGTGAGCAACAGGTAAGATTTCAGTGATTTGAGTTAAACAAAAGATATTTCTGCAGTAAAACAAAAGATATTTCCTCTTAGCTACTCCTAAGTTAGTAGCAGCTCAGGGTCACTGGAGCTGGAAAAAAGCCCCACTGAGGACTGTGGTCCCAAAGGTTAATAGATATCATGATATTCCACACTCATCTCCTGGTTTCTACAACTGCATTACAAACTATCAGCTTGGAAGAATTTATTAAATTGTCCCAGCACCCTGCCTGGACAGGTATTTTATGGATGCTATCACACAGATGAAAAACCCACATTCTTTTACCCCTGTTCTATCTTGCAAAAAGGTCACTTTAAAACATTCCCTCTTCAAATATACACACACAGAGAAAAGTTAGAATCATCCAAGCAAGGGTTGAAGTGAGGACAATGATTTCCAGAAAAACTGACTGTCCAAAGCATGAGCTCAGTTACTTTCAGTCACCTCATTACACTCAGCTGATGAGCTACAAGGAATTTTTTTTTTTTTGCTTACTGCAAATGTATACACACACTCAATCAGCATAAAAGTCTTTCCAACAGATCACTGAGATCTACTAAGCCTGAAGCTCACATCTACTATCACCTCAGATCTGTATTTCCTTGGAAACCCAACATTGTCTGTACAGAGAACTTTAAAAATATTAACTTCAACAATATTAAACAGACTCTAATTTACCCAACAGCTTTTCAGTAATAGCCTTATTACTGAAAACTAGCTTACAGAACACTGCTAATGACTCAGATAATCAACTCTTCTAACTTATCTCACTTTTTATATTTTATCCATGTCTGTATAACTAAATTTAGGAAATTCTCAACAGTATTTCACAATATGGAGTTATGCAATCAATTCCTCCAGTCCAAAATATTTTTCTGAAAATGAGAGATTGAGACATAATTGTCACCTGTCAGACAAGAATGAGGCAAATTGTCACCTAGTTACCACCCTTAGAGTCCAAGGAGGAATATTGGCCATTTCATGCCATAGGCTATGTTCCGATACATGCATGCACACATGTAAGTCATTTACCAGAAAACCTATTAACATTTTCCACCTTTCCTTCAGTATCACTTTTTGCTACTCAAAAAAACCTGGTATTAAAGCCTAAGAAATGGGGAGTGCCGACTGATTTGTGACATGTGTGTGCACCTACCATTGTGTACCCCAGCAGCATGCATTTTTCAGTATTCTTAGACTAACTGACTAGAAACTCCATTCTCCCATGGAATGGATGACACGAATAAACAACAGCTAAGATTTATCTCTCTTTAGAGTGAAAAATGAGGCAGGTTCCAGTGGTGGAAGCATCTTAATTAATTCCCTTCTTCTGTAAAATGATTCCTTCTTACAGCTGAAGGGTGCAACATATCTGCATTTGTAATATATATTTGGATATACCACAGGAGAGGGACAGTACAACTGCAGGACACTATCAATACCATTTTCTACTTTCCAATTAAAAAAAAAAAAAGCCATTTTAATTACAAAGGATAGACAGAAAACAACAAATATGGTTCATAAAGAGAGACTTCAGCGTTACATAATTTATAAACATTTCTTTTCCTTAAAAACAAGGATGAAAAGACTGAAAATTCATGAAAAAGATTGCCAATTTTAGCAATATGCTAAGAGCTGCAGTTACAGAAATAAACCTTGAACTTACTGACCTTACATTCTGGGAAACACAAGCTTTCTCAGGTTTTAGGAAGGCTGTGTTTAGGGAATCACAGAATCTATTAGGCTGGAGCAGACCTGCAAGATCTATGACCAAAGAGCACCTTGTCACCCAGAGCATGGCACTGAGTGCCACCTCCAGCCTCTCCTTAAACACCTGCAGGGACAGTGACTCCCTGGGCAGCCCATTCCAATGCTCAATCACCTCTTCTGTAAGGAATTCTTCCTCATGTCCAACCTGAACCTCTCCTGGCCCATCTTAAGATTGTCCTGTGCTGTTGTTGGCTGACACTCAGCTGGTACAACCTCCTTTCTTGGGAGCTGCCAAGAGCACCAAGGTCAGCTTGAGCCTCCTCTTCTCTCCAGCTCCCTCAGTCCCACCATGTCAGAGTTCTAGACACCCAGAATTTTAAAGTTTCTACACAGACAAATTCTAACTCCCAGGAGAGCACTGCTTTTGACGTAGAGCTGTAGAACCAGCTTCCACAATTAATTGATAATGTGGCGTTTTCGGAGTCCCCATCGAGGGGAGGAAGGATGAATCTGACTCCATGTTCCTGGAAGGCTAATTTATTATTTTATGATCTATATTATATAAAGAGTGCCATATTAAACTATACTAAAAAATACAGAAAGGATACAGACAGAAGGCTTAACAAGATATTGATGAAAAACTTGTGACTCTCTCCTTAGAGTCTGAGACAGCTTGGCACTGATTGGTCATTAGGTTAAAACAAATCACATGAAACCAATGAAACAAGCACCTGTTGGATAAACAATCTCCAAACCACATTCCAGAGCCACAAAATACAGGAGAAGCAAATCAGGTAATTATTGTTTTCATTTTTTTCTCTGAGGCTTCTTGGCTTCCCAGGAGCAAAGTTCTGGGACAAGGGATTTTTCAGAAAATATGACAGTGACATGATAACATTAAAACTATGAGTGCACTGTTAGTAACAAGTGTGTAATATCACAAAGCAGAAAACTTAAAGTTTAGAGTTTTAGAATATAACAAATATAAAACAAAATAGAACCGTTGTTCTTCTTTAGCTCATTTTTAACAGTGTGTACAGCATACAGCAGAAAACTTAGAGTTTTAAAATAGAATAATAAATACAAAACAAAAATTCTAAGACCTCCTCATAAGCCATGCACTCCAGACCCTTCCTGAGCTCTGTTGCCCTTGCTCCAACACCTCCATGTTCCTGAATTAAGTGGCCCAGAACTGGACACAGGTCTCAAGGTACAGGGGAAGAATCCTGATCCAGCTGGCCACACCATTTCTGGTAGATGCCAAGATGCCACTGGCCTTCTTGGCACTTGGGACTGACTCATGTTCAGTCACTGTTGACCAGCACCCCTAAATCCTTTTCTGCTGGGCTTTCCTGCCCTCCAGCAGATCAGCACTGACCCAACATGGTCATGTCATCTGTGAGTTTGCACCCACCTGGTCACAAAAGGAGATCAGGCTGGTCAGGCAGGACCAGCCCCTCCTAAATCCCTGCTGATCTCTTGGCTGTCCTCTAAGTGCCATGCAATCACTCACTCCATCTGCTCTGACTATTCAGTTAGCAAAGAGACACAAAGAATTGCAATTTTTAAAGTTTAAATGTGGTAGAAATGTTAAAGCAAATGCCAGATTTCTGAAACTAATTCAGAGGAAAGGTTATTCTGTCATTTGACACAGCAGAAGTTGCTCTTGCCTGCTTTGCCTACACATGGCAGCAAAATGGATTTCACAGAACTGTTGTTTAAAAGTACAGTATAGTTTCAAACAACATTTTTAGTAAAATAAATTCACACTTTTGCCTGAATGAGCCATGGGAACCATATGTATTTTTGTTACAGCCAGCCTCCACTTTAAGTGAGTCATTCACAAAAACAAAAAAGAAAACAATAAAAAAAAAAGCACTTTCACTATAAATATGAAAGCTGACTACTTTTTTCATGTGCTGGGATGACCGCAGTTGCCCCACCACTGATGAGTAATTGAAATTCTGCCTGCACCACTCAGCTAAATCTTTCAAATGGAAAGAAAAAGCAAGTGAGGAAAGTACAGTGATACAACACTGCTGAAGACTCTCAGTGTGTGATCATCCTCCCAGCCAGGTCTCAGTGGCAGATTTTAGCAGTCCAGAGACAGAATTCAGTGCACCAGGACCTTATATCTCTGCTTGTCCAGAGAATCCCCAGAGATTATAATATAATAGACAATAGAATCAACTTCGTAGCGAGAATCCTCTTCCACTGCTGAGGGCCCTACTGGATCAAGCCAGTGTTAAGCCCCTGTGTCCCTAAACCTGATGCCCTGTGCAGGCTGCCCTAGAGCAGAGGCTGGGCAGAGCTACAGAATAAAGCAGGGATTTGTTCAAAGCATCTCCTCCATGGATCCACCTTGGGCAGCACCAGAGCCCAGCCAGGGCTGCACCCAAGATGAACCAAAATGGCCCCAAAATGCAGGAGCGCTCCCGGGCTCTCTCCCTGGGATCAGTTCTGCTCCATTTGCACCTTGCAGTTCATTGTCCCATTCCAGCTTTAGCCCAGGCACTCCCACCCTGCTTGTTTTTCTCTCTGCAGCCCACGGGGTTTGTGCTCTGGGGCTGAGATTGGGATCATTTGTCCTTGGTGCCTATTGGAATAGCATCCCAATATTACCAGGTGGAATGTGCCTAGGCTGTTCTGGGCCTTAGCTTCTTGGCCAGAGGTTACTGCTGTGGTATTTTACCTCTGGCTGGCTCGGAATCACAGCTAGGCACTAGAAACTGTTATGTTTGCTCAATTATCTCATCAAAAAAACTAAACAATATTTAAGGTAGCAACAATTTTAATTGAATAGTTTAGAAAATATATAAATAAGGGATAATTTGGTTCAAATAATAGCTCATAAGCAAAAACAACCGCGGGGTACGGAGGGCAGGGTTCTTGACTCTTGCTACTTCACGTACAAGCTTGCCAAGTGAAAGTCACTCCTTATATGTCCTGTGTCAATGCCATCTCTTCTCATTTTCAGTTCGTCACTTTTCTGTCTCTGCCTTCATTACTACTTTTACTACGCATACGCCACCACTCGGTTTGGTGGTTGCACAAGTCTTTGGGGGTCGTCACTGATGAAGGCCCTGTAGTCTTCCTCGTTGTCCTTTAATTCACCTTTGGGTTACACATGTGCACCAAGCCAGTACAATATAAGCCAAGACTAACATATCACTGCATCTAAATATCAAAGCAATAAGTCCTTTTTAATTAGCATTTTCTTGGACTCAACTAGGTTCTTGGTCATTTTTAGCAACTGCTTCTTTTTGTATCTTCAGCTTCTTTCCTGTGGTCTTTGAGAACATCTGCTGGGAAGGGGGGTGGGTGGAGCCCCTCCTTTCCCACTCTTCTTTGGCATTACAACTTTTAACTATTAACTATTTTATTATTTTCAAATATTAATTACTGTATCAATATTGATTACTGCTTCAATTTTTATCAGCACGAATCATACCTATTTATCACAAAACCAATCCAGGCTTGTACAAGGCTCAGTTTTACCTCTGGTGAAGGTCCTTAGACGAGGTGAAGAGAAAGGAGACTGATTCTGTCGGAGGGTTTATGTCCAGAGTTTTATTCCATGGTCACAGACATCTGAATCTTTAGGTAACAGCTCCAACAGAATAGCGAGCACGTGGTCCTTGGTCAATTTAAGCCCTGGGACAGGGGAGGGGAAGGGACAGGTGAGGCACCAAGCAGGTGGGAGGAGGAAGGTCTCAAGGGACACCTAGACAGGCCAATGACCCCAGGCCTGGATTGCATCCTTTGAACTTGATCAACCACACGAGGAATGTTAAGCCTGATTGACAGAACTCACTCAGCAAGGGGGCAAGGGACTAGGAAGTTAAAACAGGAAATTGCAACACACTGCAACAGGTGCCCAGCTGGAGCAGGAATTGTTTTGTCTCCCTGCTCTGTGCACAGAGCTCACCATCCCCTCATGTGAAGCTCAGAGCCACCCACTAAAGCAGCACAAAATGTGAGAAATATACAAGCTGAAACCTGAGGCATCAAACTGACCAAGGTGAAACAGGCCCTTGGCATGTAAATCATGCTTTTCTTGCAGTAAAAATGGCACAAATGGAAGCTGACTGGCTGACAGCTGCAATACAATTGGAAAATACAGGAGTAAACCTTTGGCATTTTTGATCTCATAAAATAAACTTCTGCAGAACGGCCAATTATTTGGGGGAAAGGAAGCCTCAGGTGAGAAGACTTCTGCAACATCATCAATCCAAACCTGTTCAGGCTGCTTCCAAAGCCACAGTAAATCTGTGTGAACCCAACTCCTCAGAAAGCACATTGTCTTAGCATCGTGACCAAAAATGGAACACCAGAACCAGGCTGTGGAGCCTGTGGTACAATGTCACATTGACTGAATGAGCCACACTGGCACTGCTTTAGCATAATATTGTGTTTGTGAGGTGCCCCAATGAAGGAAGGAATGATCAATCTGACTCCATGCTCTCAGAAGGCTAATTTATTATTTTAAGATACTATATTATATTAAAGAATACTAAACTAAACTATACTTAAGAATACAGAAAGAATACTTACAGAAGGCTCAAACGATAATAATGAAAACTTGTGACTCTTTCCAGGGCCTCAACACAGCTTGGCACTGATTGGCCAAAAAGTCAAAACAATTCACATGAAACCAATGAAACTGCACTTGTTGGATAAACAATCTCCAAACACATTCCAGAGGAGCAAAACACAGGAGAAGCAAATCAGATAATTATTGTTTTCCTTTTTCTCTGAGGCTTCTTAGCTTCCCAGGAGAAAAATCCTGGGCAAAAGGATTTTTCAGAGAATGTGAATGCCACAGCAGAAATGTTTTTTTCTAAGCATTTTATATGGTTTGGATCTTGTCTTTCTGGGCTACCCAGCTTTTGCCTAGGTCTAAAACAATAAGTGACTTCCTTGTTCTAGTGTTCTATTTTCAAGCCATTTCCAACTCATCCTTCGCATTCTTTCTACCTTCATGCCAATCTTGTTTGTTGACATTGAAGCCTGAAAAACCCTAAACTATTTTTTTTTTGTGGTCCTTTTAGCCATACCCTTAAAACTGGGGGCCTGGATACCTTGCTCACCCTCTTGGACTTTAATTTTATATAATTAGCATGCATGTATCAGCTGCTGATATTCCCTCAGAAGCTCAGAGGATGTCAGATGGAAAGAATCACCATCTGGAGAGGCTAAACTCTTAGTTTAGACTAAGATTCCAATTTAGACCTCAAATATAGGTAGAATTGACCTGGAGTCTGAAGCCTGAATGGACAAGGAAGACAAGGTCTGACCAGTCCTACTTTACTCATTTTACAAACAAGTAACTGTGGTGGATATGTCCCTTCTCAATACAGTTCTTTGCCCCTCTAAAGCTGTTTGCAGTGCCTCCGAAGCAGAATTGGTTGCTCAGTATTTTTGCATATCAGCCTTTAAAAAACAATCAAATAAAATAGAATTTTTAAAAATTATTTTTCAATAAACTGTATGTGTAGAGTTGAAACAGTGTAACCTGCAATGTGCCTGTTTCTATGAGTTATGTCTTAGACTAAACCAAATCTCTATCACAACAAATGTGTAATATCAGAAAGCTCATTAAAATTTAAAAAAAAACCTAACCACACAACAACCAAATTGTCTAGCTACATTATACTCAAAGAAAATTGCCAATACATTAAGTAAACCTTTTTTCCTCTAGAAGAAAAAAATTATGTTTAAATAGGCCAAAATTACTTCTTTCTTTTTTTTCAAATATCAGATCAGATTTTTCTGTCACCCAGTTTTCAGAACAGCATGGCCATATTGGAAAAATAATCACTGAATTAATTTTAATTACCAGTCATGTGCTTCTCACTTGGATAAAAGAACAACTATAAATTAATTTGGCTTTTTTAATTGAAGAATAATGACAAACTCAGACTTGTTCAGCAGGCATTGCTATAAAATCTTGTTTGTTATTTCCTAAAAATTCCAGGACAGATCATAAGTTCTAGCTGCAGTTGAAACCCAAAACAACAGAGCAATATATTACTTTTACTTCTTCTCACAGCAGCAAAATTTTGAAAACTGTTCCAGAGTACTTTAAAACACCCCACACAGTGATCTGTGATCAATCCACTTGCATGTAAGATTATTATTACTTTGTTCTGGTAAAAATGACCATGGTAAATGAATTTATCCTTTAGTCTCTGAGATGGGGAGAGCCTGAAATCTGTGCTCTGGCAGTTGCTCACATACTGCAAAGTCCACAAGGGAAAAGCTTCCTACAAAACTCATTGGCTTCCTTCAGGAAGGACTCAACAGAAATGGGGCCAGACACACAACAAATTCACCAAACCCAGGTCTGCTATGGTGCGAGACCACAAATAACCACACAGACTTTTGAAAGAACTTGGAAAAGCCCCCCCAAAAAGAATTACCAAAAGGAAAGGGACAACTAACCTGTCACAGCACAGACTACAGCTGAGATGGCCACGATTCCCAGAGTGTCAGCACCCAATTCCAGAAAACTCCAGTCCCTGCAGAGGACCACCATAGACTCTTCGGGAGGCTGCAAGCTCTGCTTTTTTGTTCTTCAGCCCAGCCTTTTATGCCCTCCTGTTGATGCCCTGCCCCTGTGTGCCCTCTGTGTGATTGCTCAGCACCCCTAGGCACTCCCTGGCTCCTCACCTTCAATAGCATTCACCTGTCCTGCACAGCTGCAGCCATTACCACAAACTGTGCCTACAGAAAACTGCTACTGAGCTATTCTTACTATTATTCTTATTAAGTCATACCCTAATATTTCTTCACGCATGCAAAAGAAGAGTGAAACCATTTCTTGAAGTCTTAATTACAAATACTGATTTGAAAACCTAGATTTTTGTACTATTGGTACAATTGGCAGTAGAGGAATAGTGAGTTATTTCTTGATATTATACTATTGATACAATATTGCTTAATATAATGTAGTTATATTAAATTCTATAATTTATATTTTATTATATTATTAAATTATGTAATTTAAATTTTAATATATAATTGTTAAATCATAATATTTTATTAATTGCTATTTGTATAATATTTCTTAATATTACAAATAATATTAATAACTATAAATAATATTTATACTATTAATTTATTATTTAATAATTAACTATTAATTGATATTTATAAAAATTGTCTAATATTACCAATAATATTAATAATTACCAATAATAATAATATTAATTTTATTATTTAATTACATTATTAATTGCTATCTATATAAAATTGCTTAATATTGCTAATAAGATAAATATTATTATATAATAAAAAAATATTACTAATAATATAACAATACTATTAATATAATATCATCATTTGATATTGCTAATAATATTATTTCTATAATATTGCTTACTATTATTAATAATTTAGTGTAGTGGCAATTGCACTCTAACGATATTTACACTTTTCCCCATAGGACTTCCGTAAAATTTACATCTCTCAAAATATCTCAAGCACAAAAGCAGTTTTCAGGAAACATTCTTTGATGTAACCCCAGTCTGTAACTTGATTTTGATGTTTGTTGCAGTGGCTGGTGTGGGGCTGTGTTTTGGGTTTGTGCTGAACAGAGCAACACAATTGATTATAATATAAGACATATACATATATATATACATATATATATACATATACATATACATACATATATATAGCTATATCTATATATATACATATGTATATATATCTATATATATAATATATATAAAATATATACTATATATAGTACATATATTTATTTTATATATAAAATACATATTTTATATTTTATATATAAATTATAATGCATATATATTTATATATTATATATATAATATATCCCTTTTATATAGATATATATAAATTTATTTTTTATCTATCTATATTACATATATATACATATATACAGTGTTTATACAATATAATTATGGTTAATAATATGGAGATATTTCTGTTATTGCTGAGCAGAGCTTGCACAGAGCCAAGGCACAACAGTACACAGCCATGGCATGGATTTATCAGAGGACAGGAAGGGCTCAAAAACTGTTGGTAGTAATTATTTTGTGCAAGGAACATTTTGAAGGTTATCTTCCACTGGAGATGAGGAAATTTTTATCTCACTGAGGAGAAGAGTCAGGTCAAGATTAGATCTCTGCTCCTGAAGCTCTAACCTGCACTGAACAGATGCAAAGTGATGCTGCACCTTTACAACAAATTTTCCTTTGTCTTGAACATGCTCATTTTTTGATTTAGGTGGCTGACAGATTTAAATTTAAAAAATAAAGAATAGACGTGACTGGAGAGCATTGCATAGTACACATAACCATTATTTTTTGCACAATGCAATCAAGATTTTTCTAGGAATTCACAGACAATCTTATCTAGAATGAGTTAATGCATCATCTTAGACTTCCCATACAGATTTGGGTGTTGAAAATTGAATTCTGGGTTTTTTAACTCTTCTTAATGCCTGTTAAGTACCTGATATTTGATTCCAGCTCTTTATTATTTTAATATTGTCTACTTGGATGCATATTAGACAAAGCAATAAAAACCTGTCTCAGAGCAAAAACTCTTACATCTTGTCTTGTTTTTCATTTCTTATACTGATTTTTCAAGAGTACTGTACAATTTATACATAATAATGCAGTAAAAATATAATTATTTGGTTTGAAATATGCTGAGAACTTGCATTTGATTTTATAAAAATCCATCTAGTGATGTCCAGCAGTTATAAACTCAAACCCCAACCATTATGGGAGGCACTTAATCCGTTAAACACAACAGGATTTTATTGAAAGGGAATTTTCAAAAGGCAAAGTAATTCTGAATCTTAATTATTGCTGCAAGTTATGAACATACTTCTGAAAAATTGCAATTCCTTGTATATGAAATCTAAAAAATTCTTTATAAATCAATACAGATTTTGTATTTAAATGTTAGGTATGCAGAACTGAACAAGGAGAAAAATGGGGTAGAAAAAACCACTATGAGAGCCAGAATGTACAGTGCAGATGGCATTGTGCAGCCTGCCTCTCCCAAAGGAGAAAATGAAAAAGAAATTGAAAACCAGCAATGGGTGAACAGCAATTAAACTGAAGACAATGAAATGCTGGAGTGGTTAGTGACTGTTGACAAGTCTATCCAACAAGAACTTCAGTAACTCACAGCCAGAGATCCCCACTGAACACAGAACCACACAGGGCTAGAATGGTTTTCTCTTCTTTCTTTCTTTTTAGAAATTTCTTCTCAAATTTCTAAAATTTGCTAATTTTTAATACTCTTGATTATTATACTAAGACCAAGTAAGCAGCAACTCTAATAATTTCAGCACATTATGGACCTAGGCCATGTGGTATGTTAGAATAAAATTGTCTAGATGATAATAATTTAAAAAATATATATTTATGTTTTCATGAATCCTTCAGGTTTGAATTTGATCCTGCCTTGAGCATTTTCCTCCCCTGAGAAATGTTTTTTCAATGGAGAGCTCCAAACTCAACACACACATCAGCAGATGTAAAAGAAGATCAAGTCTCCACAAGAACTCAACCTGCACAGCAGCCATCTGTCTCAGACACACAGTTATATTTTATATAATACATTTATAAAAGTAAAAATATATACTTTTATTTTATATATAAAGTATATATTATATATTTAAGCATAGATGTATTTTCCAAACATTGTCCTTTCTGTTTCTCATTCAGTTGAGGATCAGATCCCCAGCTTCACCTGGGGAACTGATCCTTACTTTTAGTCTTTTTTCCATGTTTAAAACTGTTCCTTTTGAGCTGCTTACATCTAAATTAGCAAGTGATGTGAACTAAAACGTATCTCCACAGAGAAGCAGTTGATGTTACAGGGCCAGTTTCCACACTATACACATTTAAAAGGGTTTTACTTCAATAAGTTTTGGTCTGGTACCCTGGGTGCATTATTACCTGCAGCTTGAATGCATTAAATTTTCCTGTGTGTTTCCTTCAGTTTTGCTTCATTTCAGTGGTATATTTTTATATATTTTTAAATCAATATCTTTAAAATTATGTTAAGGTTTAAACAGCAGTTTAAAGGTTTTGAATGATGCTAGTTCTTTAAAATGTGATAGTATGATACTGGATGTTTATATCCAGCTCTGCAAAAGTTTGAATCAGGATGTTAATAATCTAGTTCATGCAAACTGAAATCACTGCACAACATGAACTAAAATATTGGAATTAGGAAAAAATATGAGATTTCCTTTGAAAGCATGCTTTTGATCCAAACTGAGATCCAAATAGAAAGAACTACACAGAGGAATATCCATTTTAAGAGTTGTCAGGAATTGTACATAAATGGAAATGAACTCACTTGAAGGCTGCATAGGTGATGTCAAGGGGCGAGCTTTTGGCAGGGAGCTCTCTCAGAGAGCAAGGTTAGAGAGGAGCAGTGAGATCACAGCCTTGGAGACAATGTCTGATCATTTTTCAGCTTGTCCTCACAAATTATGATGTTGCTGAAGCTTGCACCATGCAAGTGACAACTGCTCTGTGCTGGCCCAAGAGAGGCTGTGTGACATTAATGATACTGCCAGCACTGAAATCATTGACACTCCACTCACTGAAAGCTTTCTGGAAAGGACAAAGAGCTGCTCACAAATGCTCTGGCAAAGACAGGATAAGCATAGCATGTGTCTTTTCTCATGGAAAACTCTTCCTAAGTTACTCACCATTTTCCAACCACAAAAGATTTACACACGAGCTTTAGTGGAAAAAGCAAACTCTAGGCAAGGATGACGTTGGAGCAAATGAAGTCCTGTTGAATGCAAAACCAGAACTGCCATATCAGAACAAGAACATAATACACCCAGAGTGCCATTCCAAAAAAGGATAATTGCAGCTTTTGAGGGTAGCTTGGGCTCCCCATAAACTGAGCAGCTCTGTGCAAGTCTGAGCAATGAATTTTAGCCCGACCATAAAGTCTAAATGTAGCAAGTATGTGATCACAAGAAGGCAGCTCTGGTTTTCGTTTTGTTTAACTAAAGTACCAATGTTAGTTTTATCCTGAAATGTAATTATGTCCCACAAACCTAAAGAGACAGTTTAAGTCAATATTTGTAACAGATACCTCAGAAGAAACTGAGACACTGCAGAAATTTGTATCACCATTCAAGATTATTTTTCATCTCCATGAGCCCCAAACTGATTTCCTGCAGAATAGTGAAAATCTTAAGACTTTTTTTTAGTTCCTTCCTTTCCATTTAGGGATATTTCTTGATTTCTGGGGGACAGCACTCACTTCTTGTAGTAGTGGCATTATTCTAACTGCAGTCCCTCATGTAAGTGCTACCAAATGGGAAGTGTAATAATGCACGCACAGAATGCATGAAGCTTTTCAAAATGGTGCAAATCATTATTAAAAATTAATATAATGGTTAAATCCTTGAAAATAACAATTATGTATCACAATTTCTTTGTAAGATATTTTCTGTCATGCATAGCACTTTTGAATTTCTTTCTTATTAATGACAGAAAAAGTTTTGCTTAGAGATTTTGTGTGAGACCTCCCGCATATATGCACACATGTAGCTGTAAGTGAATAAACAAACTGACTGCATTCCCTTAGGTTATCTGAAAAAAAGTTCTTAATGCCATTTATTCTTCATCTGATGTGGAATAGCTCCATTTCCCAGCACCTTTCCAGTGGCAATATTCCCCCAATACTGGCATTTCTCCTGCTCACTTCTGTTATTTTCTAGTGCAACCTGTGACAGTGGTTCCTGGGGTATAAACAGAGTCCTACTAGAAACAAGTCCAAATCCAGCAGCCAAATTCACAGGTGCCCATTGGACACCTGTGCTGTCCAACAAAAAGCTCTTGGTTCCATTTCCAGTGGCACCAATTTACCATCTTCCCATTCTTTAGAGTGTAACAGCGTATTTATTTTCCACAATCCTACATTCTGTCACAGCATTGTGCAGAATGAATGTTTCTTCTGGGTGCACTGTTCTCAACAGGTTAAATGTTTGTAATTCCTAGCTTTTAAAGAAAAACATTATATGTACTTACTCTTTAACCTCAAATTAGAAAAATTCTTAGGTTTTCCTGATGAATATTAGCACCATCCTTTATCTCTTTGTGTGAGCATATTCACCTCTCTGTATGTACAGTGTTAATTTTTCTGAGCCCTGTTGGTTTTGCTGGGTTACTTTCTCCTCATTATCTTTCCTTTATATTTTTCTATTCCTTTTGCTATAACTCTGCATCTTTTTCCTCATTTTTTCCCCATTTTGATGCATTTTGAGTTCTCCTCTTTTCTTTCAATCCCAAGTTAACACACATTTTCTCTCTGATTTCAGAAGCTCTTGGATTTTTTCCTCTCCTCTCTGTTCTAGTGCTCTCCTCTCTTTCCTGGCACCGCTTTTTTTCACATATCTTTCAGCACTTTAGGAAGATGGCAAACAGTCATGTCACTGAACTGGAGACTGAACAAACTTCAGCAATCTCTACACTTTTTTGCTTAAATCAAACCATGTGCAGCAATGCATCCACTTCTCCAAAAGAAACATTCAGAAATCAGGATCAATCCTGTCTTTTCTTATATTTATCTGACCTTAACACCCACCACTTTACATGTTGCACTGTTACTCCTTAAATCTCTTTTCTCCTTCATTTTCTAGCACTTCATTCCCTTGTCTCAAAGGCTTAGGCAGCCACCTGTATATTATGCAGAGATTGGAGGAGTTTGCACCTTTCCTACAACATGCAAACCCCCACCTTCAGAGAAAGCAACACTTTAAAAGAGTAAAAGCAATTTTCTCAGAGTACTCTGAAGTCTAGGAGGAACCATAAGATCTATTTTCACCCTAAACACGTGGTATTGTGCTGAATTAGAGTTCATAATAGTTGTGTTTATTAATTCTCCTTGTGTTCTCTTGAGGGCCCTCAGGGATTAATCCAATATTTCCCCTTTTAACTGTGTCTAAACACACAGATTTGCCTGCTCAAAGAGCTTCTACATTTACTGCCCCATTTTCTACATTTTAGATGTAGAAACTTATTGTCCCATTTTCTACATTTTAAATGTAGAAAATGGGGCAATAAACGTAGAAGCTGTCTGAGTATTAAATGTATTTGAGTTTTAATTCTATTTGAGTTTGAAATGTATTTTATACATTTTAAATGCCTAAAATGGCTCTGGCACTGCAGTCAGGTGACCATGCTCTGTCTTCATCAAATGAGGAAGGCATTGCTGTGGGACAGAAACCAAACCAAGTCCCTCAAGGACTGGAGCTATCAGGGGAAAAGTGGGCTTTTCAGAAAAACAGAAGATGGATTTTAACAGGCATTTAACAAAAAAGACTGATTTTCCTTTTGTGTTTTCAGAATTTAAAATATGTTTCTCTCAGGGATCTTTGGCTGTGTATGCATATTATATTTTCTTAGAACCTGATCCAAATAGATATCTCAAATCCTAGGGATAAATAAAAGGAATTTTTATACCCCTTGACCATCACAGCTATTACTTCCATACCTTTCGACCTTATGTTGTTATAATATGAGGTGTAGAAAATGCAGTAAAGAAAAAAAAAATTAAACTTACCAGTTCAGGAAGATCCATATGATGCCAAAATAATTTTTAATAGCATTAGTAAGTGTATCTATCTTAAATATCCTGATAATACATTTTCAGTGAAAATAAATTATAGCAGTCCAAGTAAGTTGGTGGGACATCCTCGGAAGGAGACAAAAATCACAGTGTAAAACAAAAAGGCAATCACTGCTTGTGCTAGACAAACAGGTCAGAGCAGACATGTTTCAGCAATAGTTCCTCGTTTATAACCACTAGATTAAGTGCCAAGCACACAAATTATCCATTTACTATTCAGCACTCTATTGCAATATCTAGCATGAGAAAATATTTTGCTAAAATCAGAATGTATTGTACTTCTAGAAGTAATCAACTCAGCCACCATACCCAGGGCACATCTCTATGCTGGTTCAAGAGTAAATCTTCCTTTTTCTTTTAAGATTATTTTCGTTCTTGTAGCAAATAGCTGGTACCCTAAAATTCACACATATACTCCAATTAGCAGAAGTGGACTCATTTTGAAGGAGACTTACTGATTTAAGTAAGACTAATCTGATTTACACCAGGTCAGGCTTTTACTCTTGACAGCATTGTTTGATTTTTTAAAATATTTTACTTAAAATATGCCAGCTAAATTTGTTCATTGGCTTCATTAACTAATAGTATTTCAGGCCTGAGGAGACAAAGGAGGCCAGGAAAGACTTTTTGTGTATATAAGAGCTGGTGTTATTCAATAATAAGCTAGGTGGGATGAATGCTGCCATTACAGCATCCAAGGGCATGACTGCTGTAAGACTCCAGCTGAGTAAGAAAAACAGTGAGTGGGTTCCAATAGTGGACAACAGCACAGCAAATAATTGAATCTCTATGTTATAATAAACATGTATTACTAAATTATTATTATTAAATGGTTAAAAGGACTCGGAGTTTTATAGTTTTGATAGCCTTTCTGGTCGTGGTTCTACAGTTCTGAAAATGGATGCAACTTAAATCAAAAGGACAAAGGCTGATACAGCTGAATTTAACAGAATCATGATCCTGAAGAAAATGCGGTGTTGGCAGGAAAGTAAAAGTTTTATTATCTATCTAAAATACACCTCTGCACACTGTGTTTTGTGCTACAGTTTTCAGGAGGTGTTTCTTGGGCCAATTGCTAATAAAATTGCTCTACTGCCTGTTTCCTTTTATGTGGTAAAGAAATTCCAGTGGTCTCTAATGTCCTTGGACTGCAGTTTATAACCATAACATGGTTGTATGGTTATATAACATGATTATATGGTTATATGTCCACAATACAGCATTTATCCCATCAGTCTTTCCTCCACGTGCTGCAAAACCACTCTGCAGTAAAAATGCAGTTTAGAATGCCAAATAATTTTTGCTCCCAGTTTTTCTTTTTCAGAGCAATCCCTTTGTTAAGTCTTTGTTGGTGATGTTTTCTAGATTTCCAAACATACTTAAGAAAAGTGGTTCGGAATCAAAATTGGCTGACCAGAACTGTACTAAAATTTCTTGTATTAGAAACGAAAAGAGCTAAAATCAGGAGGGGAAAAAAACACCCCAACAAGCACTAAGGCAAAAAAAAAAAAGAAAAAAAACCTCAACTTCATGCTCAGTACTTTGTATTTCATAATATAGTGAGAGCTTTGCATCCAGAACAGTTATTGAAAAGCACATGCACAAAAGCTAAAATATCCTGAAATGCATAATGATAGAACTAGCAGTTAACAAGGCCACAACAAAGCTGCCTAAAGTCAAGTCAGAAATAATTACTGGTTGCAAAAAGTCTTGTTGGCAGCATTTAATGCTGGTCCCTTGAATTAAGAGAAGCATGCCTTCAGGGCAGAGTGTTTGTAAGGCTGGGGAGCCAGGAGAATGCTTCCTCTTGGCAGTTTTAATAGCACACTCCAATGCTGTACTCCTTTTCATCCTGCTGGTAAGCAACTTGAGGAAATCACATTGCAGACAATGTGCCTATGGAAGCAGGAATTTGCTCTTGTCCACATCACTTGGCACAGTAACAATGTACTAGAGCTGGCCATGTGATTCAGCTTCGTGCTGCTAAGAAAGAGAGCTTTCCTGGTTTCAACTACACCTCTGGAAGGAATTGAGACACAAACCCCCAAATATTATCAATTTGCATGGAGCAGCAACTTAGATGCAGTCAGGATTTGTCAGCAGTGTCTGAGAATGTTAGAAGAAACATTGCTGTTTCTCCACAGAAAGGAGACAAGGATTTGGGTAAATCACTTTGCAAGGAGGGGTTCTGTCATGTTAAACAGAGTTCCTGCTCAGCTCTCCTGGATGTCGTCAACACCTGGAATGCTGTAGAGGAACAGAACTGCTGATACTGATCCTGAATTATGCAGCTGAGAAAAAAAGTGATGTGACCCATCAGAAGTGCACACTTTTTTGTCAGCCTTTTCCCCCTCTACATTTGCTCTTGGGAAATGGGAGACAGTGCTTGCAATTATTACTGCCCTTTTCAAACTGCACCTCTGTTTACCTTTT
This sequence comes from Zonotrichia leucophrys gambelii, assembly GCF_028769735.1. Taxonomy (NCBI): domain Eukaryota; kingdom Metazoa; phylum Chordata; class Aves; order Passeriformes; family Passerellidae; genus Zonotrichia; species Zonotrichia leucophrys. The sequence continues at coordinate 51,833,024 of NC_088175.1, forward strand.
TGACAAAAGAAAAGATACAAATATTCTCTGTGAACAGCTCTGTAGAATACACTTTTCAAAATTAAATACCACTGATTGTATGTAAGTTTCAGATTAAAAGATGTTTGCAGTACACAATTGCACATCAAAGCAACCACTATTTGCAGAAATAGTAAAGTCTGATAACACTTAAACCAAACATTGTTAGGCACTAAATCCATTGGGGTTTTGCATGTAGATACACTAAACTGGTTGAGCAAGATATTGATACAGGATCACCCTCATATTTTATTCATGTAAATACCTGAAATTTATGTATTTATTCTCTGCTTATTATTTATTATTATTATTTATTATCATTAAATTATTATTATCATTAAATTTCTGTATTTACTCATCATTCAAAGGCAGTATCTCAGTTTGAGCAGCAAGTCCATAGTACATCATACTGTGTTTTCAAACCTTTTGTAAACAACGAAGAGCATGAGTGGGCGGCACAGGGAGGTGTGGGGCCCCTGCTCAGAAACTTGGAGGATACTGCAATCTCAAGCTGCCTGTTGCCTCTCAGATGTCATTTACCCAGTGCTGGCTTTCCCAGCTTTTACAGAGATGGGCTAACTGGGAGGCATTTTAAAAGTTTCTATTCTTAGTCTCAATGAATAGTAAAAGAGAGGAGATGTAAAACTCAATGCCATTCCATCAGAAACCAACCTATTTTTTAGTTACAATATCTTACAAATGTTTTTTAGCCTATTAACTTTTACCACACTATTACTATTATATTACCACACCATTATTATGCTACTATTATTTTTAATGCAAATCACCTATATTTTTCTCCATGTAGTCCTGTTACAATGCATCTTTCACAATTCTAATTCTCTAAGGCTATATTTTGAAACTCATTTCTAGTTCAATCTCACTCTCAACCATATAATCTTTAGGCCTTTCCTAAGGCAGCACACCTTACCTCAGAGTTTGCATACAGATGTACAAGGCTGTGTGAGCTTTCTGTCAAACTTTGAGAATTCTTTACTGTTGCGGTGTGTTGTAATGTCCTGTTTTAGACTTCCAGGTCACCTCCCAGGTGTGGCAATACCTCTCTTCCCCTTCCCCCTCGCCCCTTGCTGAGTGAGTCCTGTCAATCAGGCTTAACATTCCAACAAGGCGTCGTGTGGTTGGTCAAATTCAAAGGATGCCCCTCAGGCCTGGGGGACATTGGCCTGTCTAGGTGTCCCTCGTCCCTTGAGACCCCGCCCCCCCCACCTGGTTGGTGGCTCACCTGTCCCCTCCCCTCCCCCTGAGCTTAAAGGGTGAGTCCGGCCATGCAGTCGGGCATTCTGTTGGAGCTCTTCCCAAGATTCAGACCTCTGTAACCATGGAATAAACCTCTGGATATTAAAACCTCCAGCAGAATCCTCTCCTTTTTTTCTTCACCATTGCTTGAAGTCTTCTTCCTGAGGTAAACGGAGTTCCTAACAAGCCTGGACTTGTTTAGTGCCCAGCTGAAACCATCAGCAAGCTAAGGGTATCTCTGGGGTGATACAGCACAGAAGCCACCTTTGGCTCAGCAGCGAGGGTCAGACTGGCCCAGGCACAATCTAACTGGTAATATTGGGATTCATATTCCAATTCTTTACAAATCCATTTCCCGTAATCCAGGGCACAATAATGACATTTGAAGAAAGGATTTTTTCGAATGCATCTTTCCTCTGTGCACGTAGGGTGTTCTGGTCTCAGAGACAGCACACAGTAGCTGTCTGACTCAAAAGTGCATTTCACAGATGTTTTTATAGGCACTACATCCAGATCACACAGCATCAGGTTGAAAATTCTTCCTTCTTCAGAAATCTGACAGCATTTTGTCACCTGAACATGGGCTGTGTCTTCAGGGCAAAAAAAACAAGGGGAAGAAATGGCCAGTTTGGACAAGCAAAAATGTCTATTACTGTCTCTTTCCACCAGAGAAGCCCTGCTCTGCACTTAGCAGGTGTGCCAGCACCACTGAAATCCACATTTCCTCTCTCTGCCTTAGTGACACTGCCCTAGAGGCTGCTCATGCTGAATTCCAGTTGACTAACAAATGCTGTCTTGTTTATGAAGGAGCTGCCTGCAGCTCTGCAGTTGTTTCTGCTTGCATTATGTTCTAGGGAAAATCTCCCCCAGGAATTTTTACTAACTGCTGGTGCCACCAGGTTAAAAAGCCCAGTCTCAGACCTTGGGGCAAAAAGAAAATAGAAAAAAAAAAAAAAAAGAGAGAAAATAAGACTAATTTTTAAAAACAACACATAAATAGTACTGGTATTAAATGTTCCTGTACTTTAGTTTGTTCTTGTGCTTTTTCTCTGCTTAAGATCAAATGCTCAGATGTGATACCTTTCTGTCCAGCATCTGTTGCAATCTGGGAAAAGGTTTATCCTCGACAACTTTTTAATAGACCACTAAAATCTCTCAGGGGTAAAACACCTTGTTTTCTTTAACCTCTTTAATCCCTTATTTCTTCCATCAACATGTCCCTAGCCAAAATGTTTCTCTTGCCATAAAGAAATAAATGTGGACCCACAGAACCAGGGGAAGTAAAGATTCTTATGCCTTCATTGTTATGTCTACAGCCATGGTGGAAAACCTTGAAGTGGAGAAATAGATGGGAAAACTCACAGAAACTCCTCTTTCCTGGACACCCCTTACTCTGAAAGAATTTCCTTCCTCAAATATTTCTTCTTCCACAAATAGTTTTCTGACTTTCCTTTGAGTGCATCCTCCAATTAGTGATAGAAATAAATAAGATTTATTGATAAGAAAGAAGTATCATCTCAATTCTTTTGATTTGAAACATTTCTATTCTTGTTATTTTCAGCTGAATATCAAAACGTGTGGGTTTTACATTTATGTGTCAAGTAAGGTGTTGGCATTTCAGTAAATAAATGCTATGAAAAAGAAGCAAAGCAACTAAAATGAACCTTAAAGTGACTCAGCTGAAAGATGAGCTAGATACAATTTATTCCACCTGAAGTTTGCAGAGAATTTGGGAAGAAAATTAGTTCAGCATTTGGAGGCCAGAATATAAAAATATATGTGTTAAAAACTGAACTTTGATTTCCATTATTGCTGTTACTATTAGTATGCTATTTTTATTGTTGTTTTAAATAAAAAATACTGTATTTTACATATTTCCAAAGCATTCTTATTCTATTTTATTTAAATCTAGTTTAGGACAAGCAAAAATGTCAAGATTAAATTTTACCAGCAAACAAGGTAAAATGCACTTGAAATTACCTTGCTTTTAAACAGCCTCAGGCTACTAAAAATTGAGAAAGTCTGTTTCATAATTACTCTAATAAAACGTTAAAGTACAAGTAATTTCTAATTTTAGAACAGATACAGACAACAATGCATAGGGATTAATGGCATATGGACTTAAAGTATTGTTGGCACCTTACTCAAAGGCATTTTTGAGTACAAATTCTGATGAGCAGAACAATTATCCCACCTGTGGGGAGTAATCTCCAAAAAATAAAAGACAAAGAGAAAAAAAAAGAGAGACTCCCATCCTTCCCAACAGTAGTCATATAGCAAGATAACATTTTTTTCTTCCGTTTCAGTTGGAATCATAGAGGGGTTTGTGTTAGAAGGGACCTTAAAGATCATGGGCAGGGACACCTTCCACCAGAGCAGGGTCCCATCCAACCTGGCCTGGAACATTTCCAGGGATGGGGCAGCCACAAGGTTCTTCTCTGGGCAGCCTTTGCCAGGGCCTCAGAACCTTCACAGTCAAGAATTCCTTCCTAATATCCAATCCAATACTGTTCTCTTGTCAGTTTGAAGGCGCTCCCCATTGGTTTTTTTCTCCATGGTGCTGCAGGAAGTCCCTCTCGAACTGGAAAGCTGCTAGAAGGTTCCCCCCAGAGCCTTCTTCTCTCCAGGCTGAACAACCCCAATTCTCAGCCCTATTCTCAGTGCTCAAGCCCTCTGAGCCCCTCATGGTCTCCCCTGCACTCAGTCCAGCAGCTCTGTGCCCTTCTATTGCTGGGGAGCCTAGGGCTGGATGCAGAGCTCCAGCTGGGATCCCCAGAGCAGAGCAGGGAGTCATTCCCCTGCCTCGCCCTACTGGCCACACTGCTTTTCTTGCAGCCCAGGGCACATTTGGCTTTCTGGGCTGTCAGTGCACCCTGCCAGGTCCTGCTGAGCTTCCAAAAACCCCAAGTCTTTCTCCTCACAGCTGCTCTTGACCTTGCTCGGCCCAGCCTGAGTCTTGCTTGGGGTGGCCCCAACCCATGGACTCTGTGCAAGGGCAATCATCTACCCTGGGCATCTGCCAGTGATGAACCAGCCATCATCAACCTTGGACCATGGCAGAAGTGGATCCTTCCAAAATGAAACCAGATGGTTTTATAAAAACAACATCTCTAATGCTAACGCTGGCCAGGCTTTGCAGCCTACAAACTTCACGGTCGTACTGATGCCTCAGGTTTTGGCTTTTATATTTTTCACAATCTGTGCTGCTTTAGTAGTTCTGGGCTTCATATTAAGGAGAGCCCTGTGCACAGAGCAGGGAGACAAAACAATTCCTGCTCCAGCTGGGCACCAAGGACAAATGATCCCAATCTCAGCCCCAGAGCACAAACCCCGTGGGCTGCAGAGAGAAAAACAAGCAGGGTGGGAGTGCCTGGGCTAAAGCTGGAATGGGACAATGAACTGCAAGGTGCAAATGGAGCAGAACTGATCCCAGGGAGAGAGCCCGGGAGCGCTCCTGCATTTTGGGGCCATTTTGGTTCATCTTGGGTGCAGCCCTGGCTGGGCTCTGGTGCTGCCCAAGGTGGATCCATGGAGGAGATGCTTTGAACAAATCCCTGCTTTATTCTTTAGCTCTGTCCAGCCTCTGCTCTAGAGCAGCCTGCACAATGCATTAATACTTTTCACCTTCCATTGGTTAGTAGTGAGCATTAACAACTTCTTTAACAAAATATTTACAGACTTCGTTTATTGCTTCTCATATAGTCAGAGAAACAAAATCAGAAGGATTTTTAAAAGGAAATACAAAGCCTATAAAAGGTCTCTTTGTATTTTGGGCCATGGAATTCAATGTGGCTTGTCACAACAACCACCTGTGTGCTCACAGGTTGGTGACCTGCAGGTCATTAAAATTGAAGAGGCCCATTCAAGGCAGCATCTCTTACCTCTGTCTGTTACAACTGTGCACTCTCTCACAATATAGGTGTTTATTAAGGAGAAATGCATACCTGAGAGAGATGATAATGAGCTGTACTACCACAGACCCACTTTTTATCCATTAATTATTTAGTGTATCCACAAGAGGACTAAACATCTAGACCTATTAGGTACCCACTATGTGTATGAAAAGTATAACAGTTACTCGCCAGCTGCATACCTTACTCTGGAAAATCATCCTCATTATAAAATATTTATTTCTGTGTATAGACATAAATTAGTAGAAACACAGCAAGGTTTGCAAAAGGACCTAGTGGAGAGAATACCAAAATACTAAACACAATGCTACAGCACAAACAACAAAAACCTGCACAAAAGTTCCCAGTATATATAACACTGACATCAGTTAAAAATATTTATGCAGTAGACCTAAAATGCCAGACTAAAGGGAAGTGCTTGGTTTCATAGTTTCCATGCAGACATTTTACACCTGTCACCTTGCTGCCTTTTTGGCAAACTCACCCTGAGCCTCTGAGGGATGCTGCTGTGGGAAACACAGCCCCACACCAGCAACAAAACCAGCTCAGCATGGCTGAGGGGAAATGAGAGCTAAGACATTGTCTGATGGCAGTCTTGGTTTACAATCATGAGGAATAAAAACTATTCATGGAGACACGTCAGAGGTAAGCCAAGCAGGCTGATACAAATGAGTGCATTCTACAGTTACACAGCAGATAAAGATAGGCTCTGTAAACACCCTAAGTGCATTTATGATTTACGAACCCCTTTGCATTACTTAATTGCTGTCTTTATTTTCCAAAGTAAACAGCTTTTTTCCTAATGAATCATGATTCAAGTGAACTAAAATTATGACTGAAATTAAACTGACAAGGTATCTATTTTTAGATCTTCTGCTGGTCTTGATTTGAATTACAAGTTAGGCAGGATTTTTTTCTCTGAAGACCAAATTCTTTCATTTAAATTTGGTAAGTGTCATGAAAATTATGTATAATTTTAAAAAATCTTTAAGTTTGGATACACATAGGTCAGTTTTCCAATTGCTACATCTTCCAAAACCAAAGTGGACATCCTTACAGACTTTAAGGACTCTGAAAGCAAATATGAACATTATTTAATCAGATTGGTGTGGGACATGGGAACCTAAAAGATCTTTCCTTACCAGCCACAGTTCTTACAAATGCATTCAGAACTGGAAGAATAACACTTATGTATATTCTTACGTATCTGCTGTCTGAAAAATGAGCAGTTTTACATTAAATAATCTCCCAAGAAAGGTGCATGCTAGCTGCCAGCACCAGAGCTCCTGGGAGATTAAAATTCACTTATTAAAAATTATCATTTATTTTAAGTGCAGACTGTAAAATACTTGGGGCTTCTGATCAAGTGGAGTAGGGAAACACCTCCAAATCTGTATTTGCAAAAGTAAAGTTCTCAGAGCTCCTAAACCATATTGGTGTGAAAAACAAGGAGAATCATTTCTCCCTGAAATGAAAAATGGGAACCACCATCAAGGTTTTCCTTTTCCAATCAAAAGTGGATGTATATAAAATAAATAAACACGTACAATAAAGTTGCTCATCAGACTTTAGATCTCATTCTGCTTCAAATGTTTCTCCTTATGTCTTTTCTGTTGCATAAAAATTTATCAATTCAGCTAGCACTTCACTCTCTGCCAGAAAAAAACTACAAAAAGAAAATAAAAAGTACATCAGTCCCCTTCATGCACATTTTTAATTTCTTTCTTAAGACATTGCAAATGTCTCAGGCAAACTCTGAGGAGTCTAACTGGCAACAGGGAAACCTTGTAAGGAATGCTTTGTGGCTTATGGCCTGTAACAGGAATTCCAGGTGTGGAAAAGATATATTTGTAGGCAGGAAAAAAAGGAAAAAAAGCACAGGATATCCTTCCATTTCAAGTCAGAGTTCATATTCTGACAACATACCCCTTTTACAATTCATGAAATAGGGTTATTGCTGCTTTTGTGTGTGTCCATAGCAATCAGAAGCGTTAATCAGTGTGCTTGGTACACTCTAATTGTAAAAACGGCAAAAAAACCCAGATCAAGACAAAATTGGGCCCTTCCCCAAGGAACATACACATACAAGATTAAAGATTAAAAAACTACCAGCAGAAGAGATTCAGAGAGGAGTTTCTCAGGGACCTAAAAAACGGGGTTTATATGTTGCTCATTAAGAAGACACCCTATGCTGAAGTCACCAAAAGAACATATGCCTGGCACATTCTATTCCTGCAATGCAGAATAACAGGAGAAAGAAAATACTGGTGCATCACATTGTATGTGAGTGCTTATACCTATAGCACGCTAAAAAAAGAATGCTTGAGGCAAGCTGTAAGCCCTACATGACAGATTGTGCAAAGTCACATGCCAGGTTTCCCTTTTTAGAAGTACAGAAATAAAAAGTAAAGAAAGAGGGGGAGAAAGCCACAAGGACTGAAGTCACTAGAGGCTTGCACAGCCTTACATCTCCTGCTTTAGGGGGTGATTATGAAAACTCCTCTGGGCAAAATGAATCCATGATCCCATTAAAGCCATGGGAACTATCTCCTGATTTGCATGGGCTGTGGTTTTACTGAGGGCATTGAGGGACCTTTGCACACTGGAGCAGGAAAGAACCACAGAAAGTTCTGCAAAGCAATCATCAATAATTCATGCTTTTTTCTATTGATTTTTCAACTCCCATACCATATTATAGAGGCCAAAAAAAAAACCCATTGTCAAAGACCACAGCTTGACCAGAGGAAAAGGAAAATATACATTGTGTTCAGTACTGTTGGTTCTGATATTATCTCATGGCTATGATCTCAAGCCCTAGAGCAGAGGCTGGACAGAGCTACAGAATCAAGCAGGGATTGATTCAAAGCATCTCCTCCATGGATCCACCTTGGGCAGCACCAGAGCCCAGCCAGGGCTGCACCCAAGATGACCCAAAATGGCCCCAAAATGCAGGAGCACTCCCAGGCTCTCTCCCTGGGATCAGTTCTGCTCCATTTGCACCTTGCAGTTCATTGTCCCATTCCAGCTTTAGCCCAGGCACTCCCACCCTGCTTGTTTTTCTCTCTGCAGCCCACGGGGTTTGTGCTCTGGGGCTGAGATTGGGATCATTTGTCCTTGGTGCCCAGCTGGAGCAGGAATTGTTTTGTCTCCCTGCTCTGTGCACAGAGCTCACCATCCCTGAATGTGAAGCTCAGACCCACACACTAAAGCAGCACAGAATGGGAAAAATAGAAATGCTGAACCCTGAGGCATCAGTTGGGCATCATGGACTGAACTACCCCATGCAGTCACAAAGAGCCCTGTGACAGGAACAGGTAGGAAGTACTCAGGAACAACTCAGTCCATAAAATCCAACACCTTGCTTGTTTGAGCAAGAGACACCTTATGACCCAAATCAGTATTTTAATAATTTAAATTTTAATAAGCATTAAAAATCATTATTTCAATACAAGTTCTGAAGGAAGGCATATTTCTGAGGAAGTATTAACTAATTACTGATTTAAATATCAAAATTGGCTTGTGGAAAGTTATTTTTTGCCACTAGCATGATACTTACAAAAAACTACGATTTTTATCTAAGTAACAATTTTCAAATGAGACAAATATTCTGAATACATATATAGTTGGTTATACTACAAAACTATTGTTGATTACACTATTATTGTTGGTTATACTATTATACTGTAAACTACAGTTGGTTATATTATTAAACTTGTGTCTATAAAGTGTTTCATAGGTATTTTAGGTGTCTGGAAGGCTGTCACTCAATGTCCCTGAATCCAATATTCTCATTCATCATTATGAGAATATATATGTACTCAATATCCCATGTATCCACTGAGGAAAATTCAGGGCTCAAAATGTAGAACTGGTCACGGGATCAGATTTTCCCGAATTCCAGAAAATCAGATTATTCCTGAAATAGAACAATTTACTACTTAACTAACTCATATATAATACAATAAAATTCTCATATCAAAGACAACCTATGTGGGAAAGAAGGCAAGAGGCTTTTGCAAGGCACTGTGCTTTGATTTGGATGGAGATTGTGACCACATTCAAGTTTGAAAGCGTTAACATAAAAGCTGTTATTCTTAGAAACTGCCTGTCTGCCCACTGAAATGACAGTTACTGGCACGTGGAACCTTCATTGTTTTGTTCTGGCCTTGGCTTGGGTTTCATCTCTCTTTGTAGGGTGGCAGACTGTTCTGCTTTTGTGCGCAGTAAAAATGTGCCTTTGGAAGAGCTCATTCTCTCCTGCCAGCCCATCACATCTGCTCACCTTGGTGACCAACCAACCAAGCAACCCTGGCAATGGATCTGAAATGGCTGGATCAGTTTTATTTTAGTGAAAAAAAGGCAAACACCAGTTTATGGCAATATCAATCAGAGATTCTTGGCCAACACATTGAAGAGCTGATTTATCATAAAATAGAGGAACATGGAATGAATTTACTTGGGGCTTAAAGCAGATTCATTTATTTAAATTTGACTCCAAATTTACTCCACTTTCATACCATTGCACAATCATCAGGCCCTCTGAATACCAAAACAAAGCGTGCCATGAAAAGTCAATAGTGTGAGCACTTTCTAACAGCCATTTCCAGCTAAATCATAAGGAAATGAGCTTGGCCTAAAAATGAGTTACCTGGAACCAAGCAACAGAGCATGATCTCATGCGCAAATTTCAGAGGAAGAACAAACGGCAATAAGGCAATACAAAATATCTTCAAATTGACAAAATATACTTTCACCACACAGAATATATGGCATAAATAAATCAACAGGGTGTGCTGTATTAATTCTGAACACATAGCATTTTTGAGTATTTAGCAGAATGATTGCTAAATGAGGAATTGCAACACTGCTTCTTGCCTGTTTGCCTCCTACCTTCCTCCCCTACTGCTGGCAGAGTCAGGTAAAAGCTGTAACAGAGCAACTGAACATGGCTTTACTAAAGCAACGCATGCTCACATTCCTGATTGTTTAAATGCAGCCAGTCCTTCCTTTTAATAAGAAAAAAAGAAAAAAAACCATAAAGGAGTTATTAACTAGAATTCAGCCACCTCTGCTTGTAAAACACCAATAGAGAGAAACCAGAACCCCAAATAATGTCTTTGGGTGATAGCATAACACAGAGTATTAGAGCTGCCACTGATTCCCTGGAGATTATTAAGGGACAGAAAGTCCTTCTTATTACCATGGGGATTTGGTGATAAATAAGGGGAGCCAGAGATGTCAGAAAACACAGATATATTCAAACATGTCAAAGAGCTCAAATGCCAGCTTTTCCAGGTGTCAGCAGCTCACCATTCTACAGACCCTCTACATGCACCCTTCATCATTCAGAGAGACTTCTGTTCATCTCAGAGCTTAGAGCTAAATCTGCCCTAAGACACTGAATGCACAAACAGAACAATCTCCAAGTTTTTCCTCTTGGTAAGCAGGCAGACTATGTGCCTGTAAAGCAGTCACAAGGGAGCCAACACTGTCCTGGGGTATTGCAGAAAAAGCCCAAAAAAGATTCATTAATTGCTTTAACACTTCAGGGGAACCAGAAACTACAGAACTTCAACAGGAATTACAAAAAAAAAAAAAAACAAAAACAAAACAAAACAAAAAAAACCTGGACATGGATCCACTTGGATTTAAAAGAACCTACAGCTGGAAACAAAGATATTTAGAAGCCATATGCTGATACAAGGGAATCACAGGAGGTCAGAGTTTGAAATCAGGGTTCTGCTCTCATCTCTGTTTTCAATGTGCAGCCTTGAACAAGTCTGTACCTTTCATACGTTTATGCTCCTGCTGCCTTACACTGTCCATGGTAAAACACAGACTGCTCTGTGATGGTTCAGCACACACAGCCCTTGGCTTCTCTAAGGCCTCCCCATTTTATTTGTTATTTATTTTATTTTAACAGAGAGCACCATTGATAAACACCAATCAGAAGTGGTTTCAGAAGCCCTTGACCATGCAAAGTGAAGGACTGTGTTCAAGTAACCACTCATCTCAGTGTCTTTAGATCTTGATGTTATTTACAGGAGTTTTAGGCATAATTATGCTTTCTCACAAGGTTTAAAACAAAACAAAACACAAGAAAAGCACATCAGCTCTGTGAAGGAGAAATTAAAAGAGCCACAACCCCCCCTATTTTACAGAATTTTCAAGTCCTTGTAACCATTTTTTATAAAACTGGTGGAACAGAAGAACTTACTGGGTATTCCATGGTGATTTAGTTTATCTGGCAGCTGCTTGCAAGAGTTAGAATTGCAAGAAATCCAGTTAAAAATAAACAGCTGCTCAGTAAAGAAATATTTCAGGGGATACAGGCGACAGGAGAAACTTGGAAAAGCTAAACCTGGACAAAAAGGGGAGTACTTGGAGATACCAAATGAAGCCTGAGTCAGTAAAAAGGTGATCAAAATTGCTGAAGAGGGAGTTATACATTTTGTGTGATGAGCTGATACTTGAGAGCAAAAAAAAAAGAAAAAAAATTGAACAAACAACGCAAAGAGATTTGAGACTGATGTGCAACAGTAAACTAAAAAAAAAGCCAAAAGTATAATATCAGTGTACATGGATATGAAGAAAAGTTGGCAGACAAAAGACAAGATGCTGCCAAGAACTTGGAAGAGAAACAGAGCTAAGGCAAAGGTAAATTACAAGTTCCATGAATGTTAAGTCAGTCATCAGTCGTTGGTCTGTGAAGACCAAGGGAGTGTTGATACTCCAATGACACAGATTGAAAATCATGGCATACTTCTTCTCTAGACAACATTTTTTGCTCCTTTACATGGTATATTTTTAAAAAAGCCAAAGGTATAATATCAGTGTATATGGATATGAAGAAAACTTGGCAGAGAAAAGGCAAGATGCAGCCAAAAAGAGAAGCAGAGCTAAGGCAAAGGTAAATTAGAAGTTCCATGAATGTTAAGTCAGTCAGCAGTAGTTGGTCTGTGAAAACCAAGGGATGTGTTGATACTCTAATGACACAGATTGAAAAACATGGCATATTTCTTCTTTAGACAACACTTTTTGCTTCTCTATATGTTTAAATAATTGAGAAATATAGCTAGAAAGAAGCTGGCACCTTTTTTTTGTCACTGTAGACTTCTAAATAAAGGCCAAAATGAATCCAGAGTCTCCAGTTCAATTTCCAGATCTAAAGTACCAGCAGCAGCCTCCAAGCTGTAATTTTTCTCTTGCTTGCTGCTTTGCTTCCTTCTCCCTGTCTGGGCCTGGATCTGGGTGACAGATGGTGAGGAGTTTTCCAGTGCATCCCAGAAAGGTGGAGTTTTCAGCTAATTTGCCCTTAGTGGATGGTATTTTCCTTCTCCCCAAAAGCCAGCCAAAAACATGGAAAATAATTCATGTTGTGGGACAGCCAGCCAGTGTCTCAGTATTGCACAATAAAGTCAAGGCAAGGAGGGTTAGAAAAAGAAAATAATGCAGCTGGGAAAGATAAAGTAGAATTGCCTGTTCCACTGCAGCAAGAAGGCTGGAGGTTAAATATAAGAAAGCTAAATTAAGTCATGCCGGAAAGTAAGAAACTCCTAATTACAGCCAGAGGTGACCTGGGTCACAGAATCAGCTCTAACAAGGGAAAGGGACAGATCCAAGCCCTGGTGGCTTAGTAATACTTGAATTCTCAAGAACTCTCCTTCAGTACTCAGAGGTATGTGTGCACAGAATCATTCAAGCTCATCTTTTATCCTGCCAAAACCATAGGTGAAATATTTGGGTTTTCACTTGAGGCAACTAGATTAAATTCAATTGATTTGAAGCATGCATTTTTTGCTTTTGGGTGTGCCAGTAGAACTGTGTGGTGATACTGCAAGCATGGACCTGAAGATAAACAGCACACGATTCAAGAGAGGCAAGGATGAAAAATTGAAGGAAAAATGAGATAAGAAATCTGGTAGTTTCTGTATTAGTGCCTTTAGAGGGAAACATGCAGAATTGTTGTGGGCCAAAGTAAGCTGGAGTGACACTGAGCAGGTCAGGAAGGGCTGTGAGAGATAAACAATACCCAGAGAACATTCCTGTGTTCTCAGTCTGACAGGCAGCTGTGTCAAAGCTCAACTGAAAAAGACTGAAATTTATGGATCATCTGGTTTTCCTTCTCCCCGTGAGCCCATCACACTCCTAAAGAGGTATCCAAGACAGAGAAACAAATGCCAAAACAATCACCTTGAGAAAGGAACAGTTTTTTCTCGAGGTCACTTCATGGGCCATCTAAGTGCAAAAAAAGCATAAAATGCAAGAGTATCTTTCCACGTGCCTTAAATCAAAGCCTTGCACCTTCACATCATCACAGTTTTCATTCACAGTGAAACAAGTCCTAAAAATCACTATGGCAAGGAAAAGGAAGCAAGGAAAATGAACCAAGTTATTGATTTCCATGGCATGAGAATGACACAAGAAAGAGTAATGAGAAAAAGTACATGAGTTAAAGGAATGCATCTTCCCACTTCCTTTATACATAAGAGAGTGTGTCCAAATGTTCCCTGCTTTCCTCAGCTGTGCTAATTACCACCCATCTACTCAGAAGTTTTCTGCTCCCTTGTAAATATCTAGTATTAGCCAGAGACACCCATCTGCATCAGTAGGGCCTTTACAATAAAATAATCCAATTATTTCAAGTGCATTTATTTAGCATTCCACCAACATCTGCTTCCCTGCTTTAAAACCAACCCTGCATCACCCCAAGCATGATAAAACCAGGAAAACAGAAAATATGAGTGTGTGAAAAAATAATGCAAACATACAAGGAATGACCAGCTATGAATGCACATAAGCCTGGTCTGAGCTACTTCACTCATGAAAGCTAAAGCATTGTAAGAGAGGTTCTTTGTTTATCAAACAACCAGGTTATTCTAATCTGCATTCAGAGAAAGTTCATCACCAGTTCTTATGGCTGTTGACTATCTACATGCTTTCCTGTCATTTATTGGAATAGATTTTGCTCAGATTTTATTCTATAATGTTTATAACAAAATTTAAGCCTCTGTTGGATGCTTGTTTTAATGCTATTGTTAAAGCAGCTTGCATCTCTAGAGATCATGGGCATGGAAATTGCTCCTACAGGGAAGCATCCTTGAATTTTTGAATTAGGGGAAAGTAAGATGAAGCCTGGAGAAGCCTCCTCAGCAATGGAAGTGCAGCTTTTGCCTCCCCTTTTCCTCACACAATTGTGCTGAGGTGCCATGGAAGCCACTGCAATCCCCCATCAAGCCTATAGGCTCACTACTGAAATGAAAAATAAGGAAGGTGTAAAGAGGCAGATGAAACGGAAAAGAAAAGGAGTAAAAAAAGTGCTACTGCCATAATTCATATGTTTTAAACAATCCCATCTCTAAGATACTTTTAATAAAAGAGGAGCATATTCCATCTCAAGAAAAAAAAGAGAAAAAAATTACTGTTTTATTAGACTGCCATTTTCTCTAGTTTCTGCTTTTCTTTAATTAACATCATTCAAAGATCTTTACTTTTGCAAAACAAGAAAGGTTAATCCTACGAGAAGCATTCCTAGCAAGCTCTGTGAATTTTCTTTTCTCTACAAGTGCAAACTCTGCAGGTAATTACAGTGTGGTGTTACAGCTAGTGGGAGAAGCACAAAGGAGGGCTTTTCAGGGATGGTTTAAAAGGGTTTAGGTCCCACTCTGTGGCAAAACCTTAGGATTATGCAGAATTTTTATGCTCTAGTTTTATATCATGCACATGCTAGACAGCGAGGATGTATAAAATATGCTGTCCATTTGTTTTGGTGCAAGAGTTATGTGCTTGAAGCTGCAAAAAGGATCATTTGAAGGATCTCTGTCAGCAACTGTAGGTGCAAGGACAAAAGTTGTGGCCTTCAACCCAACAGAGAATAAGAATCACATTTTAACACAGCACTGTAGTGTGTATTAGCTGCAGAGATAGAAATGTCCCCTTAATTTATTAAATTATAACTTTTATATCTATTGGAAAGTCATCTAACAACTTAGCTGGTTCTTAAATCCTTGCTTGGCTATGAAAAGTCTTTTGAGACTTAAAATCACACACCCATCCACAAATCACAGTTACACCAACAGAAATTATTCACTTGCCTCTCAAACACAGCCTTTAAAAGAGACCTTTAGTTTGTTCTTAGTATGACCATCATGTCCATCTTTTCACAGTCCCCCTTAAAAGCATTTAAAATTAAATTTTATTTCCATGAACTGAGTGCTACCCCAAATTCTTGGAAATGCTGTGCTGCACAGCTCTGTATCAAATGCTACCCTAAGGGCACACAGTGACCCCATCCCTCTGACACCTTCTTCTGGCATTTGCAACAAAAATCATCTCAGAGCAGTGAAAATTAATGTGAAAAATACCATGAACAGAGAAATCACATCAAAATGAAGTGTCTTATATAATAGCAAGTGTTCTGTGTTTCAAGCAGTGGGCTGGAGTATGTTGGAACTCTGAACATTATCCTGGGGGTGGAAAAAGGAGGAGACACAGCTCCTGTAAAGGCTGTACTTTTTATCCTGAGAAATTCAATGCAAGGAGGTCAATCTATTTTATATAGTCTGCATATTAAATGCTTCAAATAACACATAATCTATCAGTTCAGAGGAATCAGAGTATAGGACTTCAAAAAGCACCAGATGGCAAACAGGAGTATACAGATTAAGAGAAAATATTCTAATTCTGTCATCTTCTGTTCATCAAATGAGAATGCTAATTTCGCCCTTATTTCCATATTTATGGCCCAAGCTGATAATTTCTGATCACGTTTTCTGTTCCTAAAATGTGATCAATTAACACCCTTCTCACTGAGAAAGCTTTGCTAAATACATAAGAAGACAAAGGTATATCCTTAGTCCTTCATTAGTGACTTGATTTTTTAAACAGTCAGTGGAAGTGAGGGGTTTTTTCTCATCATCTCCTTTCAGAAAACTCGTTGGATTTTCCCCCTTATTACAGTTAATAGCAGGCAGATTCCTAGCAGCAGAAGCACATGATGTGAACCCTTTTTTTTCAGCTCCCAAATAACCCAGCCCTGTTTTCAATGAAAGCAGAACACTATCAGGACTGTGGAAAAATGTGTAGAAAGTAGCATAAACAGACTGCACTGTTTAGGCTGAAAATAAGAAACAATCTGGGAATTCTTTCCACAACTATGTGAGATTTTCTGTGTCTTTTTCATCTATTCTGTAGTTTAGGAGTGAGTTTTTTTGCTTCCTAAGTGTCCAATTATTTAATGTATATTCTCAGACACTTTCAGCTACTGGTGACTGAAACAGATAGAAGGAGTCTCTCTCTACATAGTTTATAATTTTTATGTTTTCTGTTAGTTTATCATTGCTGGAGAGGACCTTGAGAGTCTAACTCAGGGTAAACCAAGAGATTAAACCAGATTATTCAGGACTTTTCCAACTCAGCTCTTGAAGACCTCTAAGGACAGAGACTGCAAAGACTGAAATAATATGGCTAATGATGTGCATTATATGCTATTTTCTTTCCTCCCTGCTTGACCCCAAATTGACAGAGAAGAACATAAAAATCTCCAGTGAGAATGTATAGGTGTATATGAGCACACACACAGAGTAAAATATTCTCTCATGAATGGATTTCCAATGCTTTCTGCTCCCACAATATATTTTTGATTTCTATAAGCTTACTACTGTAAGAGGTGAATAAATGGACAAAGGAATATGGGACGTCTCCACGAATTAATATTAATTGATATCTTGACTATTATTATAAAGAAAGATTCCTGAGTGGCATCAGTCTATGTGTTAGCCCTGGGTCAGTGGGACAGGAAAAAAATATTTCTGCTCAAAGGCTGAGAAAAAATGTTTTGCATTTCCACACCTCAGAGGCTGTTTCCATTTTAGCAGGTGCCTCAGTCTCCTTAGCTACACACTGGTAAGCATGAACATCTACTGTCCAAAACCCATATATTCATCTGAGATTTCATGTGGGAAATCCAAGCAATTTTAAGTTAAATGAGTGTAATACAAAATACTAAAACTGATTCTCAGTAGCTCTCAAGGGAAATATTCTAATCAAGTGAGAATATCTTAGGTCGAGTGTGTTTGTACTCAAAAAGCTACAGCAGCTTTAAGCTGATTTCTTAAGTAGCTTTCTTTACTGTAAAGAGTCCTTAGCACAGCTCTCATTACTCATTATTTCATTTATTTCCTACACCACATCTCTTAGTGAATTGTCTCAAATCCCCACTAAGAGACAGAGTAACCCTGTTTGATTTCTCCTTGCTCTGTTCCTCTTCCCAGGAGCACTGTCACAAACACAACCTGGCCAAGAAGAGGGAGCAGAAGGAGTCCAAGCACATGTGGTGCTGTTTGTTTTGGCTGGAGAAGAAGCATTTCTGTGTTTTTGAGCAAAAGGTAAGGCAAGCTGTTAACATCCTTCCCTCCTAAGACAGCCTGTTGCACAGATATTGTGCCAAAATAAATTTTAACAGTGTTAATGCAGTATTGCTATAATCCTGGAATTATATGTTGCTTGCAAAACAACATGCACAGATTTCTAAGCTATCATTTATAAACTTTATTATAAAGTTTATTTATTTGAATTAAATGAAAACTGCCTCAATGTCTTTCAGGGATACTGCTATTTAAGGCTACTGAGCATAATAGTCAATTATACTTCTGTGGTCTCCCATGGTTAATGTTCTAGGGGTCTTCATTTGCATTACATTGCTATTGCTGTGAGAGCATATGATGGGTCATTAATATGAATAATTATCAGTTATGTACTATTAAATCTTGCATGGGATTATACTTGGATTTTAAGAGTAGCCAGTAGTATTTTACTAATATTCCATTGTCTTCCACAGTAAATTTATCCCCTGTGTATACTCAAAGATGCCTGATTAACAAATATAATTTGTTCAACTGACAGTCCTCCAAGACACTGAAAAACAAGTACATCTCTTAAAACCACTTGCAGAACAGTTTTTCAATGAGATAAAAACAATCACCTTATTAAATCTTTATGGTCATGAAGCTCACCAAACTATACTATTTCAGGAGTAACAAATATGAAGGCCTCCTCAAAAGAAAAACAAAAGCTACCTGGTCTCAGAAAATGATCTTCTCCTTTAAGTCTCCAAGTAGCAAAGGCAGTAAGTTTCAAGCACATATTCCCATTTATATTAACATGATTTATGTTGATATTATTTATATGTATATTAATTTTATTTATTTTACATTTATAGCAAAATTATATTATTTATATTTATATTCTTTATATCAACGTGTTACTTACAAAAACACAGACTGGGAAAGAGTTTCTGCAAACCCTACTTCCACTTGGCAGTACTTACACACAGAGTTCCTCAGATTTATGACATTTTAAACTCAGCACAATATAACACATGCTTGAAGTGTTTCCTCTTCTATGATTCCATGGTATTTCCAGCTCACTTCCCCAGAAGAGATCTTATTGTCTATTCTAAGAAGAATTTAGGGAAAATTCTTACATAAGGACCAACTGCCTAAAAATATTTCACCTGCCTCAAAAATAAGCGATAATAGTTATGAGCTAAAGAATGTTTTTAAGGGCAACAGTTTCCAAAAATTTACGTGTGACATTATGATTTTAAAATTAAAGTAGGGTAAAATTAACAGCTATCACCTTTGAAAAGGAAAACTACTTCCTCTGGGAGCAAAAAATTTGGGAGCAACAGATTTTCAATACATATAAAGATATAGAAATTAATATGAAACTTACTCTGCCTTTTAGGAGCACAAAAATTACTTGTTGAAACTGTAATTAGCAGAATCTGAATTAAAATAGGCTCACTGGCTATGGCTTGAGCACCTGGCTAAAATAACCAACTCCTCCTGGCAGACATAAATTTAACAATTTCAGTTAAAGTAACAATAATTTCAGTTAATTTAACAATTTCATTAGTTAAAGGAAGCTTCTAGCATGTTTTACCTAGGGTGGAAATTCCTTCGCCAGCTATCCAGGTTTCCCTTGAATGCCCAAGGCATTTAGCAAATTTCTAAACACGAGCTTGCCATGACAACTGCCTGACAAATTAAAATGCATAGTTTGAAATTGGGTCTCTCAATGCTGTCATTGATCAACTCAAAATAGAATGTAATTATCTCCTGTTAGATTATCCTCCTGTTAATTTGACTAATCACTAGCTCAAAACCAAGGACCAACAGACAAGAAAATACAAACTATGTATGCATTGATAATTTTGAAGGAGGGATGACAGGTCCTCCAAAACCTTCCAAAACCAAAACCTTCCAAAATCAATACCTTCCAAAATGCCAATTCCAGGAGCAGCCAGCAGAGCTGCTGAAGAACAGGTGCAGAACAGAATAACCTGACAGGAAATGCAGGGTGATGCAAATGCCACAGGGTGCCTGCACTGTGCTTCCCAGCCAAGGCAGATATTCAGGGAAAAAAATTGTAAAGGCAACTCTGTGACCAGCAAAGACAGAGGTCTTGAGCACAGAGCTCATTGGACTGATCCAACTGGGAAGTTGTCACTTGTTTGCTTCTACGCTGTCAAGGGAAGAATTCTGTGAATTTTTCTGGGAATTAACTAAGATAACAGCTCAACCTCTTCATTTGTGTAAACCAACAGAATGTATCATCAAGCTTCATCTACTTGAACTTAAAGAAAAACATGATGGTCTCCCCAGATGATCAGAGAAAGGAGACAAAAGAGCTCCTAATGTGTTCATCCATCACATTCATGAGTCCATTCCACACCTTGATCCCTCAGTTACTAAAGTAAATACCCTTTGGTGCTGAAGACCTCAATGTAAAGCTCAGGAAGGAATCCAGTGAGTGGCTGCCAACAGGAGGAGCCAGGCAGGAGGGATGGCTGGGACACACTCACATCTGGGGCACTGAGCGACTGCCCTGCATGGCAGGGGACATGCAGGCCTCTGAGGAAAAGGAAATCAAACTGATATTTCAGTACTAAACCAGTTACATATTAGAGTAATGCCTCAGGTTTCAGCTTTGATATTTTTCACATTCTGTGCTGCTTTAGTGGGTGGGTCTGGGCTTCACATTCAGGGATGGTGAGCTCTGTGCACAGAGCAGGGAGACAAAACAATTCCTGCTCCAGCTGGGCACCAAGGACAAATGATCCCAATCTCAGCCCCAGAGCACAAACCCCGTGGGCTGCAGAGAGAAAAACAAGCAGGGTGGGAGTGCCTGGGCTAAAGCTGGAATGGGACAATGAACTGCAAGGTGCAAATGGAGCAGAACTGATCCCAGGGAGAGAGCCCGGGAGCGCTCCTGCATTTTGGGGCCATTTTGGGTCATCTTGGGTGCAGCCCTGGCTGGGCTCTGGTGCTGCCCAAGGTGGGTCCATGGAGGAGATGCTTTGAATCAATCCCTGCTTTGTTCTGTAGCTCTGTCCAGCCCCTGCTCTAGGGCAGCCTTCACCACGCATCAAGAATTATGGATAAGCAAAATAATGAAAATATAATTGATTCAGCTCTTCATCTGGAGAAAATTACCAATTTCTGGTCTAAGTGTTCATTGCTTAACATGGGACTGATATGAAATAAGGGATAGGTAATCACAACTGAGACCAGGAACAATTTTGCTCCAATAACTCCCATGCACAAAGCTGCAGAAAAATATCAGAGGCCAAATTAACTGCTAAACACTTCATAATGATGGTCCCCAGCTCTACAGCAGCAGAACACAACCACAACCTTCTCTGCAGTTCCAGCTATTGGGGACTAAATTGCAGTCTGGGCTCAAACTGCTGCCACCCTGCCTGCAGGTTTACTTCATTCTGGAAAAGCCTGCAGCGATCTTTCACACTTGCAGTCAAAGCAAGGTTTTTTACTAGGGACGTGTGAATAATTATTTCTATAGTTTATTGACCAAACTGCATTATTAAAAAGAAATTCAATGTTCTCCAGAAATTTATTCTTTTTAATATTTGCTGATTAAATTAAAAAGGAGGGAATAACATTTATTTTGATGTATAGACCCCACATTAAATATAAAGTTATATTTAAGAGATTCTCATAATTTTCATTTTTCTTTTTACCTCCTGAAAATTGTCAGTGTCAGAGGTCCCTCTCCTTTTTCTCCTAGTTTATGTTCTCCTCTCTGAAGGGATTAACTTCTAAACTTACGAAGCCAAACTTGGGTATTCTCCTCCTAAATATTTCCTTTTTTAAACACTTCCTCACAAGACTGACATATTTTCTTCTGAAACTTTTATAAAAAGAAAGCAGAGAAATTAGTTCTATTAGTGTCAGAGAAACTACCCTGTGAGCATATCATGTAAAGCTTATGGAGAATTTAGCTCATAATTATTAAAACCCTGCCTTTGTCACAGTTATAGAAGCAAAAAGGCTTTTATTCTAAAAGAGCATCCCTCTGTGATGTTGTATCTACAAATATATAAATTAAACTAAGGATGAAACTAGACCATGATCACTGCAGAAACTGCAAGGGTGTCAAATGTGTAAAGCAATTCTTCAGAGGTACAATGCTGCAGCTTGTCATGGCAACTCCTCTCACTCCTTCCCACTGAGTTTTTGCAAAGATTTCTAATTCTTGAAGCAATTTTACTCTTACCCTCCTAGCCCTTTTCCCCCCCTTCACACAGTATGAATGATATCACTGAAAAAGTGAAGTCTGCCAAAACATCAGTCTGCAGCCACTTCAGACAGAAGACTGAAGACACACCTAGCCCACAAACACTGTAGTGCTGATGTTTTCACAAGCACAGCAGTCCAGCTGGCAATAAAAGCTCATTTTTTCCTGCAGAAGACATTGTATGTTGCTGAGCTATTGATGTTTACTGAAAAGCTTTAGACAAGACCCCGTTTAAAAGCTCTGAGAGTCTATAATCTCTATTACTCCTGCAGGAAAATTTCATGCCAACAGTCTCCAATTATCCTTGCTTTCTAAAGTCCCAGCTTGCTGCCCCTCCACCTTTCTACAGCCAAAGCACGCAGGTGCTCTGATTAGGACAGGAAGATTCCTAAGATTAGGCTCCCAGAGCATCTTTAGTAAAAGGATTTGGGAAAAAAGGCAGTCTTCTCCATCTGCACTGCGGCCACAATTTGTTCCATTCATCCTATTTGCTGTTCTCTCCAAACTATGGCACACATGCCATGAAAATTGCACAGTGCCTGACTGCCCACCAGTTCATGTTCTGGGTCTGCAGCCCCTCTAACTCAGTGTCAAAAATGTCTCTGGGACAAAGAATGATGCATTAAATAATGGTGCAACCTGCTGGCAGGATTCTAAGCCAGCTAATAGGATTTCACCCTCCCTTTGAACCATCTGGGGATTTGCTGCCCAGGAACAATTGTCCTGAGTGTTTGACCAAGCAGTTCAAGGCAGCACCAATGTGCCATTTCTCTGGGACCAAAACCAGGGAATGGAAAAATTGAGTTTTCACAGGATCAGCTCCTGGCTGTGGCCATTTTGTGAAGCCCATGAAACACTCCTGCGTGTTTAGTTGGTACAAATGGTTATGGATCTCCCACAGCTGCTCATTCCCCACAGGAGCTGGGATTGCTCCCAGGGATGGCTCTGCCCCTTAGGTCATGTGGCAAAGATACATGTTCAAAGATCTGCAATTCTGACTCAAGCATCCCCAAACATTTAAAGACACAGGACATTCCTGACTGCTGCAGAATCAAAAAGGGGAAATATCACAAGGTCTGTGACCAGAATTTCCTCACACTAAATATCCTACCAACATGCTTCCACTCCAGCCTGTACTGCACCTCTAGTAAGAGTAACACAGCTGCTGCCTTTGAACAGTCAGAGCTCAGACCTTTCCTTTTGCTCTTGCACAGGAAACAGAAGAAAAAATTTAGATTAGTCTTTCAGACTGTACAGATCATAAGCAACAAGTGGGTGAAAATCCATTCCCAGAGTGCTGGCACAAGGTGCTGCATATGAAGCATTCCTTAGTGAGTCCATGGCTGTCATTCCAAATATTTCCTTTTTCCTCCTTATGGATAAAAATGTTACAGAAATCTAAAACCAATAAAAGGGCAAATAATTATACTGGAGTCTAGATTTGAAATGTAAATTTTCCTCTTTTGCAAACTTGTAGTGAATAAAAGACTGTGTGGTCAGGGACAGTAGTTGTGTATCTTAAGGAGCTGGGGGACACAACCTGCAGTTACTTAGTAAACACACAGCATTTGAAATGAGAGGATTGGATGGAGATTAAATTAGACAGCAGTGACCAGAACTGAATGAAACAAATGCCAAGTTATTACCAATGGCTGGAAAAAAAAAAAAACCAAACAAACAAAACAAGGGAAGACTTCACTTGTTTGCTAGTTCAGGTTTATCAGCATATTTGCCAAAGAACAGAGAGTACATTGCCGGAGCTGGCTGCTCTTCACAGCCTCTTCCTGCTGTGAATTAACATCATCACTCTTTTCTTTAGAGGTAAATGGGGAGCTGGGGAGGAGACTACCAGAGGGAACAGTAAATATTCTACAGGAGCAACTCATATAATTGCAAGGAGAAATCTCACTCCTGCTGTTGGGAATTCTGTCCCTAGTAGTTAGAGAGAAAAATTAGGACCTAGGAAATGTTTACTGTTGTAAATTATAGCTTTGTTATTGACCACACAAAAATAGCAAGCATGGGAAAAGCTTAAGTGCTACGCACACAAGGAAAACATTAAGACTAAGCAAGTAGAGTTATTTCCCTGTCTATAGATGAGAAAAGCAGAGCAAAATATGGAAAGGGGATGAATATATTAACACAAAAGTAGTATTCTTTCAAGGGCCAATGCAGGACCTAAAAGCCATGGGAAATGGATGAAAATCCATTTTATGAAAATCTATTATGGGCTTCAGCACCAAACACACTATCTGAAAAATAGATTGTGTCAAGGTTCTGCTCATTTTATCCAAAAGGCAGCGCCTGGACTTGATCAACACGAAAACATGCCACAGACAGAATGGGGTGTAGAATAGAATTGGAGCTGAAAACCACATTGCTATCAATCAGCTGCAGAAAGCAGTGCTCAAAACACTGCCTGTAGCACTGGCTGTATTTACAGTCCTGCCTGTGGTCACATCCAGCCACAAGGAAATTCAGGACACTGCCAGCACAACCCAAAGTTTGTAAGGTCCAAGACTATTTTAGTACAGACTTAAAAAGCAAATTTGCTTTAAAGCTTATTCCCCCATTGTTTATCTTTTTAACACTGCCTTGTGCCAGACAGAGCCCACATCTGGCATGAGGAGAGGAGTGCACCAGAAGGGGCAGCTTGGGAGAGCCCACAAATGGAGAACTGCTGCATGTACACAAATAAATCAATTCAGAAATAAAACTGGGGGGTTTTCTCCTCCTCATATCTCTCTGTGGGCAGTAAATGTGGAGGTGCTGTTGCACTGGGGAGATAAAGAGCTGTCATGCCTCACGTTTTCACAGACTATTTAACATAGCAGAGGACAGCACATCCTTGTGTCCGCACCAACATGGGGGAAAATCTCTCCTGCAGATTCAGCACACTTGGAAAATCTGACATCTATATCATCTACAAGGCAGTGGTTGTATTTACAGCCCTGCCTGTGGTCACATCCAGCCACGAGGAAATTCAGAACACTGCTAGCACAACTCAAAATTTGCAAGGTCCAAGACTATTTTAGTACAGACCTAATAACCAAATTTGCTTTAAAGCTTATTCCCCCATTGTTTATCTTTGTAACATTGGGAAATAATTTCACACAAGCACAAAAAGTGTAAAAGTGAACTTAAAAAATAATGAAAATAGAAATGGTACATGGATATAATC
This sequence comes from Zonotrichia leucophrys gambelii, assembly GCF_028769735.1. NCBI lineage: Eukaryota > Metazoa > Chordata > Aves > Passeriformes > Passerellidae > Zonotrichia > Zonotrichia leucophrys. The sequence goes on from NC_088175.1 coordinate 51,857,990, forward strand.
CCTTTAGAGAGCAGTACTGTATAACCATTCAGATATTGGAGTTTTAGATGCTAAAAATGTTAAATTTTGTCTACTAACAAACTCTAACTCCCAAGAAAACACAACATTTAACCTAAAGCCATTAAAAAAGCTTCCAAAATTAATTAATAACACTAAAATTATGAGTATATAGTTAATTAAAAGTGTATCATATCACAAAGTAAAAACCTGAGAGCTTAGAGTTTTAGAATATAATAATATATATAAAGCAAAATAAAAGTTTTAAAACAGAGACAAATTACTCTTCTTTACCTTTTTCTTCCTTCTTCATAAGTTTAGGTAGCATTTTGTAATTAAGCAAAATAACTGGCACTCTTGCCTAATGAAATGATGGGTCCCTGATATTGGAGATTAAATATGGCATTTTATTGAAAGATGATACAAAAGAGTAGTATCATGGATATGATATGGCAAAATGCATAAGTTCATGATAAAAATCTGTAAAAAAGATACACTTCCAGACTCCTGCAGTCAATAAAATTGCTGTTGATTCATCACCTGCTGTAAGATAAGTGAACTGATTTCAGTAATTCTTTATTGGAACCTACTTGTGCTTTCTCAGGCTATTTATAGGAAAGACATTTGAGTTTCTGCAATTATACTTTGTCATCTGAATAAAGCTAGTGAGTTTGAACCCTACTTTTTTTTTTTTATAACTTGAGAAGCATAACTTGAAAACAAGATTTTATTTATATTATTCATATTATAGTTATTATATTATAATTATTATGTTATAATTATTATAATTATTTACATTATATTCTATAAAAGAATACTACACTAAAACTATACTCAAGTATAGAGAAAGGATACTTACAGAAGGCTTAACAAGATACTAATTAAATTATATTTAAAAAACCAATCTAAGTTCTTTTCCTGTTTACACCAATCATTCAATCTTTAAGAAAAAAAATATATAATTTGTTATGATACAAAAATCATTTTAGGGAAAATATTGTACTTTTTTTACTCAAATGAGTTTTGGTTTTATCTGAGGAGGAAAGACATAATGAAAAACCTCACAACCACTTCATGCTTTCATAGTAAAAAAGCATCACTGAATCAAAAACATGTTAAAGGTTACAAGGAAATGCATGACATGAGTTAACTTGAATTTACAGAGAAATAACAAATCCTCACCCTTTTGCCTTTAAGCTCCGCAAATTGTTCTTTTAAGTAATCACAGGATAGGTTCTTAAGTGAACCCAGAACTTTGGCAGTTTTGGCTCCATGCTTTAACCTGCTGAGCTAATGAGTGGCATCAAACAGCAGTGCCTGGGAGAATCTGTCTCTAAGAGAAAAATGGGCAAAATTCTGCTTTTATATCAGTGTTCACATGTTCCACATGGACCTGCTGAGCATTTATGCCATGATCAGTCGAACACCACAAGCACAGCCTGGTGTTAATAATTCAATGTAATGTTACATACAATTTCCTGGCACAAAGGCGCCCTGATTATAACTGCTCACATTTAGATTCCCATCTGCTCCTTGGGATTTCTGCTCTGCTCAGAAGGTTTTTCTTCAGGTACAGTGCTGCATTGTGGCAGCAGATCTGCAATCATCTCCCTTCACAGCAGGCTTTTCCAACCCTCAGGAATCATTTAGTCACATACATTAATAGTGAATTTGTGTGCCAGTTTCCCACCTTGCAAAAATGTAAAACAATGATCAATAACTTGGGTAAAATTGCATCTTTAGGGAAAAATAAAACAACAATAACAAAAGTGTATTCCAAAGGGAAGGCAAGGAGGATTTTTGAGAGCATGAAGCTGTCACGACAGGTGACTCATGTTGGGCTGCATTAGTCATATCATGGCACATTATATAACCAGAGGCAATTGACACAACACAAAGTGACACATCACAACAGAGCCTGTCAGCAGAGAGATGCAGAAAGCCAGGCTTTTTAAAGAAAACACAAAGTTTTGTGGGTTTTCCAAACACCACTCAGGGGGACAAAAAAAAAAAAATAAATGGTGTGAAGCATTCTGTCGTGAGTAACATTTTTGCAGGAGCACACTCTGCCACCCTTAGTATTTTGGAGGATTTGAATTGAGCAGACTTTGTGGTCTTGATGGAATTAAGCCAGCTGAAATCCCAAGTAGCTTAATGCTTTTGTTGAACAGCAAAATTGGTTAGGCCAGGAGAGCTGCAGGCTCCGGAATTCCAGGTGGGGTCTCACAAGAGTAATAGAGGGGGAGAATCACCTCCCACACTCCTTTGGGACAGCTCTGCCAGCCCAAGAGCTGCTGGTTTCCCTTGTCTGTGAGCCACATGTCAGCATTTTCACATGGGGATGCAATTCAGAAGGGGCAGCCTCAAATGGATGTGGAAATGAGTCTGCAAAGCCCACAAACACCTCTGTGGGCTCTCGGAGAGAATAATGGCCACGTTCCAGCTGAGCCAGGGAGCGACAGAGCCTCTCCTTCCTCAGAGCCTCTCTCACAGTTCACTGGGCTAATCTGGGTGCTTAATAAAAAATGTACTGTGACAGCTCCCAAATCCCTGCTCCTAGCGTGATGGACTCGAAATAGTTTATCATTACTGCTATTTCTGGCATCACCTCTGAGCTCCATGGACACTTAATTAGCAGGCAGGCATGGGGAGGCCAGATTGCATCACATGTTCACACTCGTGAACTCACAAAAGGGGATTTTTGTCTTTCATTAGAGATCTGTCTTCTTACATAGATTAGAGTTAAATGCTGGACTACAATTAAATAGGAAATAGTTTTGAAATGCAGCTGATCAAGTTGCAAACCACAGCACACACACCCCTTAGAGATTAAACACAAATCCAGGTCCATCTCCCAAACCTGGAAAACCTCAAGCCTCCATATTAACTTATGGTATTTTCAGGGTCCTCCGTGGCAGGAAGGAAATTATGAATCTGACTATGTTTTTAGAAGGCTAATTTATTATTGTATGATATAATATCATATTAAAGAATGTTATGCTTAAATTATACTAAAGAATACAGAAAGGATACTTACAGAAGGCTTAACAAGATACTAATTAAAAACTCGTTACCCTCTCTAAAGTCCTGACACAGCTGGACCCTGATTGTTCAATAAGTAAAAACAATTCACATGTTGGATAAACCATCTCCAATCACATTCCAAAGCAGCAAAACACAGGAGAAGCAAATGAGATAATAATGTTTTCCTTTTTCTCTGAGGCTTCTCAGCTTCCCAGAATAAGAAATCCTGGCAAAGGGATTTTTCAGAAAATATGACAGTGACATTAACACATGGAGTCACAGGGTATACCTGCCATAAAAAGAGAAAGTGCTAAGCTCAGGAAAGTCCTTCAGTTCATTAACCCCACTGGAGAGCCAAGCTCAAATGGCAATATTTAACACATATTCTAATATTTAACACATATTCTACTAGAACACCACTACAAGTGGGATTCAGACATGCATTGATGGGTCACAAACCTCCATCTTGAGGTATTTGCTTGGTCCCCAGGATGAAGGAGGAATTGAGAATCTGACTCCATATTCTTAGAAAGCCAATTTATTATTTTATTATATGATATATTATATTATTATATAAAAGAATGCTATACTAAAACTATGCTAAAAAATAGAGAAAGGATACAGAGAGAAGGTCACAAAGAATGATAATGAAAACTTGTAACTTCTTCCAGAGTCCCAACACAGCTGGCTGTGATTGGTCATTAAGTCAAAACAATTCACATGAAACCAGTGAAACAACCACCTGTTGGATAAAAAATCTCCAACCACATGCCAAAGCAACAAAAAAGAGGAGAAGCAACCAAATAATTTTTGTTTCCCTTTTTCTCTGAGGCATCTCAGCTTCCCAGGAGAAGAAATCCTGGCAAAGGGATTTTTCAGAAGATACGACAGTGACACCATCTTATCTGTGTGGGGTTGGGATTTCATTCAGCTTTTCCTTATTTAATGAACTAGATGTGATCCTCAAATTTGCACTGTCTGCAGTGCAGTCACTGCAGAACAGAGACCTCACCACAATCTGCCTGTCCAGGGAGATTTACTGATTTATTTACTAATAAGTTTACTCATTTATTTACTAATCATGGCACATCCTTCCTGGCAGAACAAAGCATTTGGAAGCCAGCAAAGGCTTAAACTGCAAACCATGGGGTGCTACTTGGAAAACAGGATGCCACTTTGAATATGACAAGCAGTGGCAGCCTCTAAGGTAGGCAAGATGAACTTTGAGATTTACTGTGCTTGCCACAGGTTCACCTGAGGCTGGTTTTGCATGGCCCAGCTCCTCCCTCCTCGCTTGGAACTTTATAAAATTGATAGCACTTCTGTAATGAAAATAAAATTTTTACAATGAAAATAAAACAATGTGAAAAGATATTCGTGTGTCTTTGCAAATAACACGAGGTCTCTTCTATTTTTTCACTTATATAATATTAAATGTTGATTTTTAGAATTAAAAATTGTTCCAAAAAAAAAAAACTAGCTATTTTTTCACTAAACGCATTAGTTTTCTTGTTATTTTTTCAAAGAATATTCTGCATTGGAAAGGACTATTAAGTCCAACTCTTAAGAAAATGGTCTTTTCTAAAACCTCTTTCTAAATTAAGATAACAGCACACCATGTCTTGAAAATTCTCTAACATGCTGTGAGTGGTGCTCTGCTCACTTTTGTGGGGTGAATTGCATGGTTAGAAACATCCTTTCTGTACACTATCCCCTCAGAGCCAACCCATTTCAAGTGCAGTACATTCATTTTTGTGTGCTCCTCCTCCCCTCAGCAGGCACACAGCAAACACAGGGCACTGTAAATAAATGCATTTCACCATCAGCACAGCATTTCAGTGAACTGTGCACTTCCCATCCAATCACACTGCTGAAGATGAACACTAAACTGAGCCAAAATAACCTGAAATAAAACTATGTCACCCTCACATAAGGCTTCATCGTTATTTACAAGAGAAGCCCTCAGAGAAAGAACCTTGCTTTTATTTGTGGTTTTGTTGCTGGGGTTTGTTGTTTTTTTGGTTTTTTTTTTTAATTTTGGTTTTGGTATTTGAAATGGAAATAGAGAAGAGCTAAAAAAGCTGTTGCAATGTGATCAGCCCATCCTAAGGGCAGTACCTTTTCACTCTTCAGGCTATATTTAGAACCATCACTTGCTAAAAACACTGTCACCTACAATGAATTTACAGAAGAGGCTTTGCATTATACACATGGCCTGAAGCATTCACACTGTAGCACCACAGCAAGGAAAATCAAAGTGCGATTGTACAATCTCACATCAGTTAATTTGTACCAGTTTCATACAGATTTCAGCATTTAGCTTTCATTTGCTCTTTTGCTCAGGAGCTCCTTCTCCATTTAATTCTTCAATAATGTGCCTGCTCTTGCTCAAAGGAGCAGCTGTACTCAAACACCATCCTCTTGATACTAATTTCAAGATATCAATAAATCAAGAATTTCTACAATAAAAATAGTGCAAATAGGAACACTGGGCTTATTCTTTGAGTTGTTTGGGGGGATTTTATTCCTACAGCAGAAAGTTCAAACCAAAGAAGAAAAAAAGAATATTTTTCACCTTCACTTTTGCACATCAACCTCACATGAACAGATATAGCAGATGAATAGATATAGCCCCCCTTTATTTTCAAGAGCAGGGCTCTCTCCCCTGTCCCAGAATCATTTATTTTCCTGCATGAACCCTCTGGGTACCTTCCTGCACATCCAAAACTCACTCAGATACAAAGGAATGTAACTGTATTAGCCACAGGTAACCTCTGATATCAGTAACTTTATAAGTTTCATCTTCTAATCATAAAAGACAGTAAAACCTGAAATATTTGTTGTAGCCAGCTTTGTCCCCATGTCTCAACATCCTGAGTGCATGATGCACATTTTGGGTGCTGAAGGCCTTTGAGAGACCACAAAAAAAATAGCAAAGTCAGTAATGTATTTTAATTGGGAAAAAATATTTTACATGGATAAAAGACATTTCTTGGGAAAAAAAAAAAAAAGCTAACAGAAGCAGGGTAATTACCTCCCCAAATTAGAGTTTATTAGTTTAAATGCACAGTGTGGTTTCCACTTCTTTCTCCAGGTAGCCCTCTCACTAGGATGGAGGGTCTATGGATTTATTTGGGATCAAAGAGCCTTATTAGGTACTGTTGTTTCACTTGATGAGGACAGAATAATTCAATGTAACCATGTTTATTATTTGCCAATTGATGTGTTAGGCCTTACAATCTAACCCTTGTAGAAAACAAAACTAATGATCTACTGAGTTCACTGATCATTTGAAAGCATTGCATTTATCCTGACCTTTGTGCCAAAAACCTATTCTGGAGGCACTGTTTGTGCAATATCTCACTTCCAAATGGTAATAATTCACTTGAGACACTGCCCTTGAGGAAGAAATTATGTCATTTGTACTCAGTTCTGCATGTAGTTGAAACCACATGGAACAAACTCAAGAGTTCTCCCAGGCCTTAATCCTATTCCTGATAATATTAGTGGCCAGTATAGGAAATCCAAAAGCAAAACTTTTTTCCTACAGTGACTACATAAATTTACTTTAGCACATATAATGCTGTTTAGGCAAGAAGTAGGGGAAACAACTGAAATAGCAAAGTCTGGAGCATATTGAACTAGAAATGGAAGGCTCCCCACACTTTAAACCCTTTGCAATTGGGAGTTGGACCATAGCAGAATTATCCTGGGGATAAGAGCTTGTCAGTTATGCAAAAGACGGTAAATGCTTAATGGCAAATGTCCAATGTCCTGCAGAAATACCCAAATGAGTGAATTTGACTCATCTGAAGGGTGGGCAGTTGGAGAGGAAGATCCCCTTCAGTTTGTGTGACCCCAGGAACAAAGCTCTGCCACTTCCCGTGCCCAGCTGGGCTCTGTGAGATCCAGCTGAGATAAGCCAGCATATTGACTTCATTAAATAAATTAAATTACATAAATTAAACCATAGCAATGTCCCAAAATAGCACTTCTGTGTCAGCCACAGCAAGTATATTCCAGATTTTCTCCACGTGCTGCAGCACTTCAGGCCTCAGAATAATGCAGAATAATGGCCTTTCAGCATGAGTACATCACAGGGACAGGCAAGGCACAGGCTCCTGTCACCACCCTTTATGGAACCCAAACACAACCACTCATCTCTTGTTTACAATGAAAATGCTTAATGGAACAGCACAACTTGCAGTGCACAAGTCAAACAGGCTAGGATCACTAGCAGATAAATTAATGCTTTATAATAAATTCTGTATCTCCAGTATTTACAATACATTATTTATTATTTATTTATAATAAATTCTGTACCTCCAGTACATCTGTACTGGCCAGCATCCCCCTTCTCCTTCAAACACAACAGGACACATAAAGGTCAGCTCAGTTCTGGGTTCTCTATTTTCCATACCATCCATCAGTCCTGCCCTGAGCCATGCTGCAAAAACCACACACAAGTGACACAGGCGAAGATCACTGAGAGATAAACGAATAATTTATCTCTGAGTGATCCTAGTTTTATACTAAACTTATGAAAAATTAAATTGAAAAAAATACTAAATTAAAAAATTAAAAATTTTAAATGTATAAAAAATTTAAATCTCAGTTTTAAAATAAATTCTGTAGAATAATTTTTTTTTATAATAAATTCTCTATCTTCAGTATTTAGTACATCTATACTGGCCAGCATCTCCTTTCTCCTTCAAACACCACAGGGCACAGAAGGATCAGCTCAATTCTGAGTTCTCCATTTTCCATACCATCCAGTGCTGCAAAAACCACACACAAGTGAAACAGGCTAGGATCACTGAGAGATAAATGCATATTTTTTAATTATAAATTCTCTATAATAATGTTTTTTAATAATAAATTCTGTACCTCCAGTATTTATTCCAACTGTACTGGACAGCATCCCCTTTCTCTTTCAAACACAACAGGACATGTAAGGATCAGCCCAATTCTGGGTTCTCTATTTTCCATACCATCCATCAGTCCTACCTTGAGCCATGCTGCAAAAACCCAAAAAAATAGATTTATAAGGGATTTCTCTGCTCTGTTGCAATGAGGACCCATCCCCTGTGTTTTATTGAAACCCCTTACACGTGCTGGAAGCCTGGATCAGAACAAATGTCCCATGACTGCACAGGGAAGTTCCAAAGCCTCTCACTTGTTCCAGAAAACATTTCTTCTTAGAGCTAAATAAATCCAAACGCGAGGCTCTCCAAAGTGTCAGAGTTTGGGGTTTTTTTTGTCCTAGACTTGTATATCTGGGTCATACAGCCATGTAACATCCTTGGCTGTGATCACAGCTATTGATTGCAGGGCTGAAAGTGGCAGAATAAATGCTAGATAATAGCAGCAAGAAGGGCAGACCAGGTCAGTCTTTAATTGGTAAGCACATGCTTGCTGAGAGCAACTGCCAGAGCACTGCCCTAAAAAAATGAAGATTTTTTAATGCCAAAGAGGTTAACAACTTAAAAGTGATCTCCTGCCAGAAAAGAATTTAAAAATAATTATACAGTAATTAATAAATGTTAATATTATATGTTATGTCAATATTATAATTTAAAATATTTTTCTCTTGCATGCACAATCAAGAAAGTTAGTCTAAGTTGTTTTCTAAAATTATTTAAACACTATTAAATCCCTGGTCATCAGATACTGCTGGTCTGCATTTGACTTTTTAAATTTGTTTTTCAGAAAGGGAAAAAAATTCTTAATCATTCCATCACAAATGAGATATTTGTAGGATATAATGATATATATTATGTATATTATACAAGATATAATAGAATATTATATTCTATATATTATACAATATATAATAGAATATAATGATCTATATGACAGATAATACATAGAATATAATGATTTCTAGATGACAGTCATCTATGGTTTTGAGTAAAGATTCCTAGTAATCAGGAAAGATTTGGGGTTACCATTTATGCAAGCACCTTCACTTCAGCTGTAATACACCCCACAATATCAAAAATCAAAAAAACTACTTGGCCAATAACAAAGTCTTTTAGTTATGTATAGTATCTTGAAAAAGAATTCCCTACTTGTAATAGAATGTTGATTTCTTCAGAGCTTTACTATCTAAAATATAATTTCCATCAAAATTTTAGCATCAAGGGTTGTACTATGGAATGGACTATAGCCAGAACTAATATATTGAAATAGAACTCACTACCTGTAATATAATGATTTCTTCAGAGCTTTACTATCTAAAATATGATTTCTGTCAAAGTTGTACTATGGGAATGGACTATAGCCAGAACTATTGTGATTTAGGGGCATATTTTTATTGCATAATAAAATAATCACAAGTGAAAATCGCAGTGTGACTTCACAATGTAAGAACAAATATAATTAATTAAATTCTGTAGTTAAAGTAGCCATCCTTACAGAAAAGCAGCAGAACATGAAAGACAAGCAGCAGCTCAGGCACCTGTTAAAATTGGTTTGCTCAGGACAGCTCTCCCCTGTTTCTATTAATTAATTATGCTGCATAAACAGGAGCAGCACTGATTAGAGACAATCTGCTGAACACGCTGCAACAATGGCACAATGGCATCTAAATGCTTTATTTTATCTTTATTACCTCAGGGTAATGAATTGTAATGTAAAGAGCTGATGAGTAATTAAACTCATCAGCTGTGGATTCAGAGGTATTTTTAGTGTCACATGATGGCAAATCCTCCCAAGAGCAGCAAGGATGCAGTTTCACAGCATGTATTCTATTCCTTAACAGGTCCCTTGAGGAAGCACTTCATGCTGCCTCTAAATGATGAAATTAGCAATGAGCACTGTATTGATCTTCATTTTGTATTTCTTCCCTGCACAGGTTCAAGAACAGGAGGGAACTTGGTGAGCTGAAGCCATTTTGTGCTCACCGAGTGCCACCTGGGATACAGCAACTCTTTTGCCCACAAAAAATCCACAGACATATCAGCAGATGATGTTATTATATGTAAAAAAATAAAATAAATATAAAATAAAATGTTATTATATATATAAAATAGCCAAAGTCCATCCTAAACTCTTTTCACTGCTCTCATTTCCACTATTCCTTCTAATTTCTACTCTGAATTCATCCAAGACTAGGTTGTACATCTTTGTTTCTATATTAGCCCTTAATGAAACAGCAAATTTCCTTCCTTGTTCTGAACTTCTCAAAGCAATCACAGGCCCCTGGGGCTTCCAACCTGCTGAAATAAAACTTCAAACTCTTTTGGATTTCACTCAAATGAAATACTCTTTGAATTTAAATGCTTCTTGACCCCAGATGGACTTTTCACTACATACACCACTGCTACCTATCCAACAGCACTCCAAGTAAAATTTTCCAATTCTTTTTACCACAATTAAATTTTAACCACAATTAAATTTTATTCATCTCTGATGGAAATACCTTTTCTTCTGCATTGGATTATTATATTGGATTAGATTTTTTGATTTTTATAATTTTTGTACTTTTTATTTTCTTGGATTTTTATTTTTTTTTTAAAAATTAAAGAAGGGTAAAGAGGGCAATTCAAGTAATTAGTGTGCTTCCATCCTTTTCCTAATGAGGAAATTGAGCTTTCAAAGAAAAATCCTTGTGATTAGTTCCCAAAAGCTTGTCTACACACCATCTGCTGCACTTTGAGTTCACCCAAGAGAATTAATTTCTCAGAGCACCCATATCTGATATTCCAGCCCTCTGTTGTGCTAACATTGTTCCACATTTGGGCACTGCAGACACAGTTTGGTCAAGGACCCTGAAATGAGTATTTATCACAAACCATAAACGCAGGAAATGGAAAGAGGACACTGCAAGCAGACAAAAGGAAATTGTGCAAGCTACAAAATGAGCTGCAGCTACTGCAAGCAGTGATTGATCATAATGGCAAACAAAAATCAACAACTTGGGCGCCCTCGCTGCACGCAGCAATAGATAAAAATACCATATTTGCTTATAAAAAATACCATATTATATACCATAATAATACCATAAGACACCAATAATAATGTGAATAATTATAATAATAATAATAAAAATATATTTATTTATAAAAATAAATAAATGCTAATAAAAAAATACATAGAAACTGCTTCCTACTTTTTTAAGCAAAAATGTCAGTGCATGTTTGGTTCTACATCCTGACCCTCCTGCTCACTGAATTAAGCCAGTTTCAGGCTCACAGGTGAGCCAGGCTCATCCCTGCTGAGCAGCACTGGGGACTTTCCCTTTTCTCTGTATTCCTAAGCTAAATGTCTGCCAGAAGAACTAACAGTGAGAGCTGATGCTCTTTGCTTTCTACACCTGAAATGAATGATTAATTATTTCAGACATCATCCACCTCAGGCTTGGAAATCCTCCTGGAATTCCAAACATCCTCACTTCTTTCATGTTGTGCTCCAGATTGCAGCTCAGAGCAGAAATACGATGGCTTGGTGAATCAGCAGTTTCATTCCATCCCTGAGCCCTGCAGGAACCTACCCTGTACTGCACATCTTTAGTCCATTCCTCACAGCTTTGGGCCTGTCCCTCACGGCTTTGGGACCATCCCTCATGGCTTTGGGACCAATCCTCACACCTTTGGGACCATCTCTCACAGCTTCGGGACAGTCCCTCACACCTTTGGCACCATTCCTCAACAGCTTTGGGCCCATCCCTCACGGCTCTGGGACCGTCCCTCACGGCTTTGGTCCATTCCTCAGAGCTTTGGGCCCGTCCCTCACAGCTTTGGCACCATTCCTCAACTGCTCTTGGACCATCCCTCAGAGCTTTGGTCCATCTCTCACAGCTTTGGCACCATTCCTCAACACCTTTGGGCCCATCCCAGAGGGCTTTGGCACCATTCCTCAACAGCTTTGGGCCTGTCCCTCACACTTTTGGTCTATCTCTCATGGCTTTGGGCCCCTCCCTCACACCTTTGGTCAACTCCTCATGGCTTTGGGCCTGTCCCTCACGGCTTTGGCACCATTCCTCTACAGCTTTGGGACCGTCCCTCACGGCTTTGGGCCTGTCCCTCATGGCTCTGGGACCATTCCTCAACAGATTTTGGACCGTCCCTCACACCTTTGGGACCGTCCCTCACACCTTTGGTCCATCTCTCATGGCTTCGGGACATCCCTCGCGGCTTTGGCACCATTCCTCAACAGCTTTGGGCCCCTCCCTCACGGCTGTGGGACCCTCCCTCACACCTTTGGGCAACTCCTCATGGCTTCGGGACCTTCCCTCACAGCTTTGGGTTCATCCAGGGAAAAACCACCTCTGTCTCAGTGGGGTGGGCACCCTTGAGGTGCAGGTGACACCTCCAGAGCAGTGGGTAATGGTGACCAAAGCACATCTTCCCAACACAGAGAGATCTGCACCGTCCTAAACAATCCCAAACTGCAGCCAGGCACATCCATCTGCTAATGCACATTGTCCCTTCCTGTATTTTTTGTTACACGTTTGTCATACTTCTGCATTAATCGCTCACTGATGTTCTAGATTTTATTCTGTTTCTAACAATATTCCATTTATCTTACTTCTTTTATTTTTTTTTTTTTGGGGGGGTAGTTTGGGGTTTCCTGTGGGTTTTTTAATTTTTTTTCGGGCAAAGGGGTTGTCTTATTCCAGCTCATTTTGGAGCTGAATAATGAAATAAAACATAGGTCACTCCACAGAAAATCACTAAACACTAGAAATGCTCTATTGCTGGTTCATCCTGGCCAATACATCCAGGCTGTGTTTTGAAATCACCCAAGCAGGGAACAGAACCAATATTTCATAGCATAGCTGAGTTCTTAACTGTGTGAGAATAACACCATTTAAAATCAATGCATGATTATTCATTCCTGAGACATTTTTGTGATATTCCATTTAGAGAACTCTCACCACTGAGATGGTATTTCCATCTGTAAAAGCCTCACCATGACAGAAGAATAAAACTGACTTTCTGACACTGGGTTTTCCCTGATCAAAGCAATTTTTCCAGTCAGAAAACACATATTTTTTGAGTTCTTCAAGCAGACAGGACTTCACATCACATATTTCAGCATGAGACTGAAATAATAACACTTGTGTTACACTGCAGTATTGAAATAATAGCACTCTGTCACACTGCAGTATCAAGAGATTATTAAGACTTACAAACAAAAGCATATTTTAGTGCATTTATCAAGAACTATATTGAGATTCTCCCTCTGCTACATAGAAGAAAAATGTGCTAAAAAATGCACATGGGTCACTGCATGCAGTAGATGAAGCATGAGAATGGGAGCTGTGCTCCTCTGCATTCTAGCCGTAGCTTTGACAATCATCATCTTGCTTCAGGCAAATCACTTGGAACTCTTTGGCTGCAGCCTCTCTATCTACAAAATAATTAAAAATATTTTACTGTGCAAAGCTTTCGCCGTAAATTCAAGGCTAAGGGAACTATTATGTCTGAATTAAAAGGGACTGAAAACAATTTTTAGCTGCAGACTCTGAGCCAAGCTCAGTCCAGTGGTAACCAAATGTAATCCAGATGAAAACCACCAGGATTTCATTAAAAGCCTACAAAGCCTTTTTTTATGCTCTGCATAAATTGACAGAGCAACACCAGGTCCCAAAAGCTCAGCTAATTAAGCAGGTTTATAGGGAAATAAGATTACAAATGGATGTGCTGGGTAATAGACTTACAGCTGAAATGACCATCCATGTGTGTGTTTGTGAGATAAGAGCTGAACATCTCTGACATTTCAGCACAATAGCTGTGCCTCCCTTTGTGCCACAGGGCTTCTCCCTTCTCTGCAACTCCCCCAGTTCCTCACACACTCACAAACTCCTAATGCCCCCTTTCAAAAGGCACTGCTATGCATTCATGACTCGTGGAAAAGCAGAATATTGAGATTTTGAGTGGCCAGCAGGTCACACAGAATGCTGCACCAAAGAGCACACAAGCATGAAAGCACTTCCAGACTGCACAAGTCTGGGCTGATCTACCCACAGTGCCACTGATTTTTGCTCCATTTTATTTCAGAGAGCTTTCTTCATGCCTGCTAGAATAAGATCTCTTTACCTACTTTGGTTTTTAAAAGGTCATCTTTTCTCTGGGATAGAAATGTGAAGTTCCATTCTGTTATAAAAGCTTGAAAATGAAAGAGTGGCACTGTGTTTCTGCTTGAGTTTTTACCACTACCTATCTTTTTACTTAAAAATACCTGGACAAAACAAAAATCTAGGAATTCATGCATAAATTGCATTTTTATAGAAATTAGATTTACAGGAAAGGGTAATCCCTTTATTGTAAATGCAATTTATATTAAAAATATGTAATTTATATAACATCAAGAGGAAGAGCAACATGGACTAGATTTCCCTAAAGAATTGTAATACCTGAAATTCAGGCTTTATCTCTTCTGACACAGCTTAAGTTGGAAAAAAAAAAACCCTGTGCAAGCTATTACATAAATCTAAGAGATAACTGCATGATAAAAATCTCCAACTGCAACCCACAACTATCTAAACTGCTATGAAAAACATATGTTTGACATAAAAATAACTGGCATTATGTTACCATGCAATGAAATCTCAGTACAAGTCATAGTTAATTATACATTCGGGGAAAAAAAGTGAATCATTTAACCCACATCTCAGAAAAAAAATCTCAAAAGAGCGAACCAAAAAACATCCATCAACCCATTGTATCCCTACAGCATATTTCCACACAACCCTAAAAGGAATGAGCAACAAAAAGTCTTATTCTCTACTAATTGAAGGATCCATCAAAACCCTAATTAAGACTTTTCTGAAGCAAGGTGATTACTCACCAAGTGCTGCACTTGGTGATGGCTCTGATGGCGATCCCTAAAGACAATTTAAGGCCCAGCAGAGTTTGGGGTGGAGTTTTGGGAGCAGGGTGGTGCAGAATGAGCAAATTGCCATGAAAATGGTCCAGCCATGGACATTTGTGCTCCAGGTAGGGATGGCAGGACTGCCCTGGACTGTCCCTTCCTTTCACTCATATTTCTGCAGCATCTCACTCATCACTGACAGTCCAACTAAGTTGGTTTTTAGTAAGTTGTCTTAGTAAATTGGGTTTTTTTCTGAGGGCAATTCAGATATGCACTTCTACAATGAATACCATAACTACCAAGCCACTGAGTTTACTTTTTGAGACACAAAGCAGTAATTTTGTTCATCCTTGAATTCAGACATGTATTTCTACATGAATACCACAACTACCAAGCCACTGAGTTTACTTTTTGAGACAAAAAGCAGTGATTTTGTTAATCCATGAATTCAGACGTATTTCTACATGAATACCAGAACTATCAAGCACTGAAATTACTTTTTGAGACAGGAGGCAATAATTTTGTTCATCTATGAATTCAGACATGTATTTCTATATGAATACCATATCTATCAAGTCACTGAATTTACTTTTTGAGACACAGGCAGTAATTTTGTTCACTCATCTGGTTAGGTGAACAAAATTACTATGTTAATGTATGTTAATGAAATCTGCACATCTGGGCTCCTTTTGGTCAATGGTGAAATGGGATCCTGTCAAGGGCTTTTTAGCCATTCCCACACAAAATCTGGCTTCCTATTTTGTGTAACTTTATTAGCAAGCTTCTCATTATTTATGTGATTATAGGTTAGAGGATTTAATGGTTCTTTTGTTTATATATAGCACAGTGGCTAATTGCTTTTTGTGGCCCTGAGAGATGAGGAAAGTCACTTTTTTATCTACAGTCATGACAATTTGATCAACTCATGTGTAGGAAAGAAAGGCTTTACCTTCAATTCATGTAGAATGTCTGGGATGTTAAATATGAATTTGGCCTCAACTAAATCCCAAATTAAAGTATTCTTTCCAGATTCTAGAAACCAATGGACACAGCCCTGTTCAGAGCAAAGTGCAGCTCTTTGTTGCTCAGGAGATCCAATTTAACATTCCTGATGGTTTCCTCTGGCATAAAAATCTACTATTTCTTTAATGTGATTATAGGATTATGGCATTGTATTTTGTATCTGAGCATTTTCTTGGGTTTACAGCTTTTCATCTCTGACCTAATTGAACAGAAGCTGCTTCCTCTTTCCCAAATTTCACTCACACTGTCTGCACCACTCATTCTCATTAGCACCAGGCTCTAAAATCAGTACTTGTGCTGATCTTACCTATGTAGAAGGTTTTAGAAAGGTTTATTTCCTGACCTTTTGCAGCCTGCAGGAATGACAAATACCAATCACATACTACAGGGTTGAATTGTGCTAACACCAACAGGGATTCCCAAGAACACAAAAGAGGCCCTAGGTATTAAAATGTTGAGATAAAATAGTGATTTGGGACAATGAACAGCCAAATATTTTGGTTGTACCTTTAATGTAAAAAATGTTGCAAAAAAACCTTTTCCTTTCCTTCTTCATCTTTTCTAACAGCAGATATCATACCTTACTATTCTCTCATACCTTGATGCAGTCTAGCTGTAATTATGGATCATCTAAACAAGATAACTCCCAATTCTTTTTGCTCATTTGAAATATTTTAGCTTAAGCAATTCAGATTAAAAAGAAGTTTTAAAAAAATTATCCAATGAACAAGAAGGGCAAAAAGAGAGTCACCTAAGTGGAAAAAACAAGAAAGTTTTTAGGAAAAAAAACCCTAAAAATGAAGATATGTGGTGAAAAGACAGAATCTAGTTCAGGGAAAAAATACAGAACAGTGCATGTAGGTCAGCAGCTTGCAGGGTTTATGTGCACCTCTATTCCTTTTGCTGGGTCCTTTTTACATATTGTTTCCATAATTTTGTTCATAATCACTTTGGAAAGGGAATAAATTAAAACCTGGATAAGGTTTTGCAAACCAGAACTATTTTTTGCAACTCCTCCAAAGATAGAAGTGGATTTTGAGATGCCACACAGTCACAGGATCTGCTCACCCTTCATGCAAACACTGCCTCTGCAGTCCCTGCTCCATCCTCTGAAAATGCAGCAATTATTTCTGGTCATTCTGCAATGCCAGCCCAGACAGCTTCTAACCCCTCTGAATGAGGTACCTGTACACACATTGCCTTGAAATATTTGATCAGAGCTCACCAGAATTAGCCAGATTTCCATTTGTTTCACCAGGCTTTGAATGAAGGCAGCACCACTGGGCTCTTGAATATTCCTGCAGTGCTGGATGGATTTTAGTGGGACACCATCTAGTGCAGGAGCCCAGATTAAGTGGAGATAAACATGAAGGTTTTAAAGACTTGCCCTCCAAAGTGGGGTTTGATTCTTCTTTACTGAGTTTGAATTATTCTAGACACAGAGAAAATACGAAGCAAAGTATAAAATATTGGGCAGCACAACTGTAAAGAAGGGAACATACTAATAAAACCACATCCAGTATATAACAAAAACACAAACAGCAACATGTGGTACATTTGCAGTGCAGCCCCAGGCCTGGTTTGCCATACAGAACAGAGCTGCTGCTTTGCAAAATCTCTCAGCATAAACACAGTTAATCAAAATTCTCTGTAATAATTCTGGAGTTGAACATTATTCCATAATGTATCAGTCATAGGTGGGATATCAATGCATCCAAATGCTGACCATCACCATACAATAAAGATTCTCAAAGGTACTTGTGTTTGACAAGAATTTACTTAATTTATGGATTAAAAGTAATCATCTTTGCAGTCCCATAAATCTGCATTTTAGTGGTTAAAATGCTTAGAAGCAAGGATCTCATAAAAACAGAATAGATATTTAGGGAAAGATTTTTTAAATAGCAACATTTAGAGATAGGGTAAATACATTTAACATTCATTTTTCCATTCCACCAACTGGTGATGAGAATATAGAACTGACTGTGCTAATGCACTTGGAGATGTGTTAACAAAAGACACCATTAGATTTTTTTCACTTGAAATGGAGGGCTTGCTTACAGAAACACCTCTCCTCATTTGTCTCTGTTCTGTGCACCTCTGAAAGCAGCATCTCAGTCACCTCTTAGGCATTATGGCAGTGAAAACATGGACATGAAACCCTGGGCTGATCTGGGGCCAGATTTACCAGGATATTTGTAGAGTCCAGAAAGCAACAGAAGTTTGCTGACAAACTGCCTGCACTGCTTGCAGGTTTTCTCTTACATGGCATCACTTACATGGCTCACATTCCTCCTGCAAACATCTCAGTGGGCCTGGATTTACCATTCCCTAGTGTGCATCACTCAGGAGAAAGAAACAGGATTATTCAGATTTCAGTCACACTTCAGGGAAAATCAGACTTGAGGGCAGTTGAAATGCAATAGGGAATGTTGTGAAGAAACAATCTGAACAGTGTAGCACAGAGAGAATTTTCTAGAAGAAAAAACTAAGAAGGGGCAAAGTGTTTATAAAGCTTAAAATGGGTGAATAATTTGGGAGGAGAGAATGGTGCTGTACTTTGGAAAAAGGAGATTATTTTTCTGATTCTCCCCTACCAAGTCCTCTTGTGGCAGCCTGATGGGAGTGCAAATACAAAACAGACGTAGAAATGATTAAATATAGTACAGAGGGTGTGGGGACATGGTTCCAGCTCTGTGTACTTCATGATGCCTATTTCAGGTTCCACTGTGCTTTTCTTACATGTCCTGTGTTCTCCCAAATGAGACTGCTGTTCAAGCTCTAAAAGATTCTCCATCTCCTCTCTGCTCACCTGAAGACTCACAGCAATCTGTTCCTCTAACTTCATCACTGAATAACTTCATGAATATAATTTTCATGTAAATGATTTCACTGTTTTTCTTCCACCTATTCATGTACAGCTCTAAAATTACAATTTAAAAAAAGAAGTCTGAGGTCGGTACTTTTTCTTTTTTATTTCTTCTACCTACTTATAGTTATTCTTTTTACTTTCCCTTTGCAGAAAAAGAAGTGAATAAAGTACATGCCACTGTGCCAGGGAGACACACTGGGAATTATGACAAATCTAGGCTATCTGTAGTACAGGAGATTTTCTTGTCACTTCACTCTAGCTATGTGCAATGAAGAAAATCAAGCTTTTCAGTGTTCTGCAAGAAAATTATAATGATAGCACCCTGCATTTCAGTTCAAACCACTGTTCTGCATTTTATTTCTTTGGCTTGCAGAAGAAAATAGAAGCCTTTGCTGAAGACTCTTTGTACCATCTTTCTGAGTTTAAGAATGATGCTCTTTTTAGAATGATAGGGAACAGCTCCAGGAAGGGAAAACTATAATGGGAAAATGTTGTGCACTGCATCCTCCAAAAAGAGTGATTTTTGAACTCTGCTGGTGGATACCATAAAATAAGATGGTACATGAATAATTTCAACTGGAACAGAACTATGAGAATAAGGGCATGATTATACTGCTTCTTTTTACCTAAGCAAATTTAATTGTCATTTAGATTCCTTGGATCAAAAAGATGTAATTAAGCTGCCTTTCCTCTCCCTTCTCTTAATATATATATAGTGGAGAAAATGAGGGGTATAGATAGTAACACCAGAGCATTTACACTTGTGAAAAATGTTATACTGGGAGAGTAGAAGCAAAATTACCTACGGAGCTGAGAACAGGGATGGTCCCCAATGCCACCTGAGACATGACTGGACACATTCCAGTTCAGAATGTTTCAAAGAGTTTATTTGCACTTTCAGGCCAAGTTGTTCTTAAATTCACTAAATAAAAATGGCATCTTTTCCTAATGGAGTCAGAAGCCATGTGTCAGTTGCCCAGAAGGATTTACACTCAGTTAACCATGATGGAATCTCATTATTCCCTCCTGAAGATTTGGTCTCACCATTATATTCAGTGTTTTCATGCTCAGATTTCTTATTTCATCACTGAAGGATAACTGAACATATATAACATGCATTTACTGTAAGTTTTGCTTTCATCTTCTGCTTGACATTTTAACACTCTTAATTTTATTATTGTGCTATCTTATTTTTTAAACTCTTTCTTCAGTTTAACTTTTTTCCTACCTCTTCAGTATCACTTAAAACAGGATTGCTGAAATTTAATTGAGAACCCCATAAGAGAAAAATAAGCCTTAATAACTCATTAAATATATTCTTACAGCTGAAAGATTCTCAAGGAAAGCAGAAGCTGCAAATCCAGTTATTTAATGTATTGAAAGTCAGCTGCAATGGAAGACTTAAAAAGAAGGGTTAATCAAATAAAATTTTCAGGGGTTTTTATTAGCTTGGGTTTAATTGTTTCATTTGCTGCAAGTGATGAGAAACATGACCAGATCAAACCACCTGCAACCCTGAGCACCCAGTTTCTACCTCATGCTCTGCTTGTGACCTTGAGGACATCACCCAATTTTTCCATTCCTCTCTTTCCACATTCTCTCTCTTGTTGTGATGGATTTGCAGCTGCCTTGAAATAATCTATTAATGCTTCATGTCCACCTGCTAGAGGGAAGATGAATGGTCTGAATAAATTCAGTGAGGTCCCGTCTGGAGGAGCAGACAGGAAGAAGAAAATGCCTGTTCCAAGACAGGCACCTCCATTCTTAAGGGACCCACTGAGAACTCTCATTTAGAGCCATCCTTTTGTAAAAAGAGCCTCGAGAAAGAAGGTTCCCAAAGACCTGAAGCACAGCTTCAAAGCTGGCCAGTCTCCAGCAAAGAGAAGCAGCAGCTCTTTCTGTGGATAGGATTGCCATATAAAATCCTAATGAGACCATTAAAAAACCTCCACCTGCCAAAGCCATCATCTGTGCACAGTGAGATTTCTGGTTAGCCAGGCCTGCCAGCAAAAAGAGTTTTTTTCCAAGTCTCTTTTCCTCACTGAACACTTTGCTTCCAGTGTTAAAAGAATTATTACTTTGATGAAGAAAGGCCCTGCCACACATTCCACCAACACCAGCATTTAAAGTCACCAGTCTGTTCATGAGAAAATAAAGAGATGTGGTCTTATTGTCAAAGGATTCTACAGATTCAAAATGTGGCTATTGAATTGTTTTGGTAGATTGCCTGAAAACATCAGAGCTTTGTGGTAAACAAATCTGAAAAAAACCCAAATATATTCTAGATTTTCCAATTAAGAGAAGGCTGCCAGTGCAGAACAAATTTAGGGACCATCAGCCAGCGATTGACACTTAAGTTGCTGTAAAAATACTGAAGAAAGAGGAAAAGGAAGGGAAAGGAAGGGAAAGGAAGGGAAGGGAAAGGAAGGGAAAGGAAGGGAAAGGAAGGGAAAGGAAGGGAAAGGAAGGGAAAGGAAGGGAAAGGAAGGGAAAGGAAGGGAAAGGAAGGGAAAGGAAGGGAAAGGAAGGCAAAGGAAAGGAAGGGAAAGGAAGGGAAAAGAAGCACCTCTGTACAGGTGTGAAAGCCCACTCAGAAAATGGGTAGCCTAGTAATGGGGAAAAAAATGCACAAGTCATCATGTACAGGAAGAAGTAAAAAAAAAAAATCTTTCTACCATGTTTTCTATCTCAGCTTTAAACCATGATAATGAAATCCTGTGGAGCAAGAACATCTCCCCCACTACCTTTTGACAGCTGCCCTTCACAAAGAAGACCCCACCTCATTCTAAGGCAATTCTGTAGGTGATACAATTACATAAAGGACAGATGATGCCAATATGCTTGCTTCCTACATTTATTGTAGTTATATCTCTCAAAATTAAAATTAAATGTGCAGTTAACAGTGCAATTTTATTTCTGTACAGAATTTCATTCACTTAAATGTTACTTATATTATGTTAACTTATGTTCTCTTTCTTCTCCACAAGCTACAATATATCTAAACCATGATTTATATGTTTTTGTGCAAGGGAAAGCTTGAGGATTAAGGCAAAGCTTTTTAAAATGCTGCTGCAAAAGAAAAATCCAGACCTTTAAAATCTCCTAGGCCAAGAAAGAAAATCAGTGGTAGAAAAGATGACATCTCTAGACAGGAACTGAAAGTACTGTGGTAAGGATTGACTGAGCCATGGTACAGGATTGCACCAAGTGATATAGGGCAGCATTTAGACAAAGCAGACTAATCTTAGAGTCCCACAGGTGGGGTTTTTTAAAATGTTTTTATTTTTAGGGATCTAGCTTCCAGACATTAGACAGTTCGCCAAAACTGAAGTCCTGCAGGGTGGTGGTTTGCAGGGGTCCCAGGATGAGGGAAGAGATGAGAATCTTGACTCCATGTTTCAGAAGTCTGATTTATTATTTTATGATATATATTACATTAAAAGTAAATGCTATAATAAAACTATACTAACAGAATAGAAGAAAGGATTTCATCAGAAGGCTTGCAAAGAAAAAGAAGGAATGTTAACAAAAGCTCATGACTCTCAGAGAGTTCGAGACAGCTGGACTGTGATTGGCCATTAATTAGAAACAACCACATGAGACCAATCAAAGATGCACTTGTTGCATTCCACAGCAGCAGATTATTGTTTTTCTTTTCCTCTGAGGCTTCTCAGGAGAAAAAAGCCCTAACGAAAGGAATTTTCATAAAATGTGTCTGTGACACTGCAGAGTGAGGAAGGTGAGCCTTACCAGCACCACTACTGCCCACCGATATTCCCTGCTGAGGTACCCACATCACAGCTCAAGAGAAAGGCTTTGGAGTCACTCATTATCATTTTGTTAATCATCCTCATTTTGTCATTGCCATTATCACATTCACTGACCTGTACCTTCGTTTTCTGAACCCCTCCATTTCCAACAGAAGAGCTGGTTCTTGTGGAACTGTTAAGGATGACCATGGAAAATGCTTTTATTACAATTTTGTCTCTTCTGATGCACACTAGCTACCTCATTTCCATAAAAAGAAGTTAAGAACCAACAATTTTTTTGAAAAAATTAAAACTTCTCTATTAAAATGATAAGTCTACAAATAAACCTAGAACTGAAAATAATTCACAGAAAACAAAACAAACAGAAGAACAAGAACAAGAATGAGAACTTTTAATGCCATTTGAGGACAGACAGGCCAAAATTAACTAGCTCCATTGTAATACAAAACCAGAAAAGGAAGGTTGGATGGAAAAAGTATGTTACTTTTGGGAAATAGCTGCCAATATTCAGGATTTTTTTCAGTTTGTATCAACTCCACATAAAACCCAGAAGACCTAAGTCTTTACTGTACTGAAACACAAATGAATGAATTATAAGTGTACAAAATACAAGTACATAAAAAAGACATTCATAATTCTGACCTAAAGTGAAATCTACCCTCTGCCCACACACAAAAGCTTCAGAGCTGTTAAATTTCATTTCTCCAAAGAGAAACTAAACCCCCATTTCACATGCTCAGAGTACAGCATTTTTATTTAGTTCCCAGCTGAAGAATGTGCTATGCTAAAATGAAATTAAAGGAACAGTTTTATTAACTACCATGGGGTGTTTAGAGTGTGAATGCAGGGTAGAACACTCTCTTTCCCTCTAAGAGGCAGATAAAACAGGATTCAAGCATTTGAAAGAAACTCAATTAGCTACAGTGCTGTAGAATGTAGCTAATTGAGCTACATTCTACAAATGTAGAAATGTAGAAATCTGCATTAGAAATCTGCATTTCTGCATTTGTCCACATTTGAATGTCATTTCTGCACCAATTAGGTCAATTTGCACATTTTTGTAGCTTTGTGCCCACAGCAGAGCAAGTCCAGCCTATCTGCTCCAGGTACTCATCTCATCTCTGAACCCTTCTTCCCATCTCCTGCCTTCATCTTTCTCTACCACAAAAGCTTCCTCCTTCCTTTTTAAACTTTTCTTGGACTTGAAATAATCTGCTTCTTTTCTCTCTACCTTACAAACATCACCTTTTACAGACTGACATTCTTTATCTGGTTTTACTTAGATTTTTAAGATCTTTAATAGCAGAGAAAGTATAGCTTTCAGTGCAGGCTGAAGTCCTCTGTAAATGTATAATTTATACAATTTATATCCTAATGTGTTATTGCAGCTACAGTTCATGTAGAACCCATATTTCCTCCTGGTCACGTTTCAAATTTTTTATCATTCTGTTTACTTTCAAGATTTTCCTCTCACTGGATATAAGTGCAAAGATTTGATGATAAAAACAGAAAATATGGAAGTTTGCTGCTGTAATTCTTCTGTGCCAAGCAGCTGCTGCAGTCCTTGGTTCCAAGCACTTTATCCTTCAGACACTCAGGTTTTGCAATCCCTGATGTACCAGCCATGACAAAACTATCTTAAGAGCACTATTTATGTCTGCCCTGCTCTTCATACAAACCTTGTGATCAACTTCCTGCACAAACCAAAAAAAACCCAATCACACTAGAACCTGTTCATAAAATCCTGTCCCTTTTTCAGCATATTATGTTCTTGCAAGTCCTCCAGTATTTTTGCAAGATCAAAACAGGCATCTTTTCAATGCCATTTTCTTCTACATGCCTCAAACTTCTGCAGCCCCCAATGCAAAGAAATCTTTTTCCATCCATTCTAAGACCCTTTTTCTGTAAATTCTGGTGGGTACAACTCTTGCCATAAATATTTTCATTCTGCTTATAGGGTGATTTCTACAGGAATCCAACCTTCCAGCAACACCCCCAAATTTGCAGTGATTTAATTGTATATTCATGGCACAAGTACAATAACTCAGTCCAGAGGAGGAACCCATGCATTCCATGTGTGTACCCACCCACCCCTACACCCTCACTTGGCAGCCAGGAAAATCCTCTGTAAATCAATATTTTGGCTGTCAAATGTTTCTTCCTCATAAGTACTACACACACACAGAGCCCCTGTCAAAACCCTTCAATATTATTCACTATTACCAAAGCTTTTTCATGCAGGATCAAGTGAATTTCAGTCATTCAAGAACTGCAATTACAATCTGCAGAAGGATGCTTGAATTAACAGATTCTGACATTGTATATTAACAATTTAGGAGAAGATAATGATGATGATAAAAATGTAAGGAAAGCCTAGAATAAAAAATAAAGCTTAAGATGTTGGATGATAAGTAAATACTTTGTCAAGTATTTTAAGTTGACAAAGATGATCAGAGTCAACAAGGCTGTATTGTACCTTGTTTGGAGTTGGGGAAACTTTAAAATAAATCATTCAGTAAACACAGAGATGAAGAATTAAGTAAACTATGAGCTAGGGATCTTGCCAGAAATGTCTTGTATTTAAGCATGAGCTCAACAAATCACCTGGAAACACAACTGGAACGTGTTCCAAGTACAGAGCCTTAAGCCAGTTTGCATTTATTCCTCCCAAAACAGGACAGCAGACTACACTGAAACACAGGAGACTACACTGAGAAAGTGTTTCAACAAGCACAGTTATTTTTATTACCTCTGCCAAACACCATCACTAAAAATCTACTGTCTTCCAAAGAAAAATAAAGAGCAAGTAAAATCAAGAAGTACAGGTCTTGAGCCAAGCCTTACAAAAGTAAAGTCACCAGCCTCACTGGCACCAACAACTTCAGTTTTGATCCTTAATTTCAGTAAAAAGTAACATAAAAAACTATTATTCATTTGTATCAGTACAGCTATGAAGCTATATGCTTGTTTATTACCATTTCATGCATGCTTTGAGACTGATGTAAATTTTTAATAGATATTATTGCAAAAATGAGAAAAAATTAAAACTTTTTACAGCACAGAAAAGCATGATTAAGTAAGGAACAGTAAAAACTTGGATTTTACATGTATATTATTCCATGTAGTAATACACTTCAAGTATTTTAATTTCTATAATAATATATGTAATTATTGTGAGCAGTTTCACAGTGGTAAAAAAGTGGTAAAAAGTTACTCTGAAGCAGCCAAAAGGCAGAGGAAAGCATATATAGACATATATAGATGGCATATATTAGCTCAATAACTTTTGAATAATTCAAACAAAATTTTCTAGGACTGAAAGCTTAATATAGAGGTTTGCTTTAAAAATGATGTCAATAAGATAGAGCTTAAAACACACCTACAAAGCACTGCACTGTGAGCCTCACAGCAGTGATGTTATCATTGGGATCATCTGGGGATATAATACATTTCCAGCCAAGTGGAAAAGGTCAGTATCAAACCAGAAAATTCAGGAAGGTGTCCATTTGTAAGAGAAAATGTAACTATCCACTGCAGTTTGTCAAGAGCTCTGGCAGATTCTCAGTCTTTGCAGTGGATAAACTTATACAGGGTTTTCCTTTAATATAATAAGGTTCCAGCTGAAATGCAAGTCTTGTGGTTTAAAACCCAGCCAGCAAGCAAACACTGTCATGGACATATTTTATGAAAAATCCTTTTGCTAGGATTTTTTCTCCTGAGAAGCTGAGATACCTCAGAGGAAAAGAAAAACAATAATTATCTGCTGCTGTGGAATGCAACAGGTGCATCTTTGATTGGTCTCATGTGGTTGTTTTTAATTAATGGCCAATCACAGTCCAGCTCAGATTCTCTGGTCAGTCACAAGATTTTATTATCATTCCATTCCTTTCAAGCCTTCTGACGAAATCCTTTCTTCTATTCTTTTACTATGGTTTTAATATATCATTTTCCTTTAATATAATATATATCATAAAACATTAAATCAGCCTTCTAAAACATGGATTCAAGATTCTCATCTCTTCCCTTGCTGGGATTGCCTGCAAATTCAACATTTGGTGACCCCAAGTGAGGGACATTGCCACAGATAAAAATAAATAAAACACCACAGAGCAGCTGAGCGCCCCTCAGGTGGGATGGGGAGAAGAAACCTCATTTGCAGGTTCCAGAATATTCTGAGCTGGCAGGGACCCATAAGGATCACCAAGTTCAGCTCTCATGTGAATGGCCCATGCAGGGACTGAACCCCACCATGCTGGTGGTATTTGCACCATGCTCTGAGCAACTGAGATATTTTCATCAATCAGCTGAGATGAAAACAGTTTCATCATTGAAATACTGAAAAACAGAAGAATAATTGTAAAGAAAAGGGAGGTTACAAAAAGAGAGGTAACGACAAAAACAAAGGGGGATAGGAAACAAAAAAATGTTGCACAATTTCACTGTTCATCACCAGCTGGCCAGGGCCCGGGCAGTCCCTGAGCTGTGATCGGCCCCTCCTGGCCCCCACTTTCCCTGCTGGATGTGACCTCCCATGGATGGAAATCCCTTTGGCCACCTTGGGTCACCTGTCCCAGCCCTGCTTCCTCCCAGCCCCTTGTTCACCTGCCCCTGGCAGGGCTTGGGACACTGAAAAGTGCTGGATTTAGGGTGAGCCCTGCTGAGCAACAACCAAACATTGGTGTGGAATCAGTGTGGTATCAGTTATTCCCATAATGAACCCAAAAGACAGCTCTGTACTGCACTTTCACTGCACATGGTTTTCCTGTAATCAATACTATGGTAGTATAAAAGGTGTCACAGACATCTTTTATGAAAAATCCTTTCCCTTAGGATTTTTTCCCCGAGAAGCTGAGAGGCCTCAGGAATAAAATGTAAACAATGATTATCTGCTGCTGTGGGATGCATCAGGTGGATCTGTGATAGACAACTGATAGAGTTGTTTTTAATTAATGGCCAATCACAGTCTGCTGGCTCAAACTCTCTGTCCAAGACACAAGCTTTTGTTACCATTCTTTCTTTTTCTATTCTTAGCTGGCCTTCTGATGAAATCCTTTCTTCTATTCTTTTAGCATAGTTTTAATATAATATATATCATAAAATAATAAATCAAGCCTTCTGAAACATGGAGTCAGATCCTCATCTCTTCCCTCATCCCAAGATCCCTGTGAACACAGTCACATTATGGGTATTATCTCATTTTGAGAGAACCTTTATTCAGTGTCTCCTAAGCTAAGGAAGACATTTAATGTCACATAACACAGACATTTCTCATGACAGGCAGATGGTGTTATGCACAATCTGTAAAATGTCCTTGAAAAAATGTTCATGATTACATATAAACTTGAAAAAATCCAATAATGTATAATGGCACTAGTGTTGCAGCAACTGTGTCTTCTACAACTCTGCTTTTTGTTGAAGTAAATGGAGAACCAAATATATCAGAAGAGTCTTCCTCCTCTTTTCTACCACAAAATCTGTAACACTGTCTTAGCTATCACAGCAGAAGGACAGAAGTGGAAGAAGTGCAAAACATCCTGGGCTAAACCACTTTGAGGCATTCAGTGGTGCTCTGAGGTGCACACAAAAGCATACAAGAAGCTGCTGCTGCTGCATTTAGATACTAATATAAAATCTATAAAAGTTGCTGCTGATGAATGCCAGTACTTGCAAATCCTTTTTGCAGCAGAGGGTTTTCTGTAGGCTCACTCTGCGAGGGGAGCAAACATAAGGTTTACTTTCACATACCTCTCCGTGTTGACTCCTCCTCATAATTTGAAACAGTAGGAGTATGTGTCATTATCTGCTCAAAAAAAAAACCCAAAAAATCCTGATCTGCACAAGTACAATTACACATTCTCCTTTCATTGTCATCAAAAGGCACTGTAGGTGTGCACAGAGGTGTGTTGGATAGCAACAGATCCTCTGAGCAGTGCCTGCACTTGGTGTAGGATGCTCTGAAGGGTAATCTCACAGGAGGAGGCTCTTCTGCTTCACTTGAACTGCTCAGATTTTATCTTGAGTAGGATATTGGTATCAATACAGGTAAGTTAATCCATTATATTTCTGTGGTGGTCCTGTGAAGCTTCACTGCTGTGGAAGAGGTTTAACAGTGACTTCTGTGAGCCAGAGAGAAGATTGATAAGATGTCGCAGACATCTTTTCATGAAAAATCCTTTCCTTAGGATTTTTCCTCCTGAGAAGCTGAGAGGCCTCAGGAACAAAATGTAAACAATGATTATCTGCTGCTGTGGAATGCAACAGGTGCATCTGTGATTAGTCTCATGTAGTTGTTTGTAATTAATGGCCAATCACAGCCCAGCTAGCTTAGACACAGAGCCCTAGCCACAAACTTTTGATATCATTCTTTTCTATTCTTAGCTAAGCCTTCTGATGAAACCTTCTATTCCATTCTTTTAGTACAGTTTTAATGTAATACATATCATAAAATAATATGGTATATATTACATTTATCAAATCTTCTGAAACATGAAGTCAGATCCTTCATCTCTTCCCTCATCCAAGAACCCCTGTGAACACCATCGGATCCACGTTTACCCCTGAAAGAATTTCCTACTAAGGTCATTGGCATAGAAACCAAGAAAGAGAATGTTCAATAAGAGAAACCTGCAAGTGCCTATTCCAATAAACACTTCGTCTCTCATGACCAATGAGCAAAGTGCAACTTATGAGTTTTGTAAGAACTTATAAAAAGCATGCATGCTGTAATAAAAACAGTGTGAAGCCTTCTGGAAATGGAGAGTTGCTTTCTATTCTGTCTCAACTACAACACACTACCTTCTTGAGCTCTAACAAACTCTTGCAGATGGGTTAGAGGCTTAATGCTTTAATGATTCTAAAGATCACCCTAAATGCCACATATTATTTCTTGTCACTTATTGTATGCATGCATCAGTGACAGGTTTCACTGCAATGCCAACCCTTTTCCTGCATCAGATACTGCTCTAGACATTAGCTTAACCCACCTTCTACCCAAGCAGGGAAAAATTTCTGCATTAGCTGAAGAGCAAAAGTGAAACCTGATTTTTTCCTCTCATGAACAGCAAAACTAAAACCTGAACATTTCTCCTTGAACTGGTACAGTGTCAAATGAAGTTCAAATCCTTCCTAATAGGAAAAATCCTTCCTAAAGGAAAAATACCTTACAAGGGAAGCAGCACACACAACTTGGATACAACACTGTCTCCTGAAAAAGAGAAAGAACTGAAAGAAGCACAAAGAGAAAACTACTCAAACCTATTTCTGGCTCCAAGCCATCACTGGACCCACTTATGCATCTGCTGTTCCTGGCATTCAAAAACCAGCAAACAGGACACCACAGTGATTCTTGTGTGCTGTATCATTTTCTAAGTATATATATATTTGTTATGTTTGATTTATGATGTTTCCATGGCACTAAAATACTTTGTCTGATCTGAGTTTTCAGGAAAATGTCTGAAATATTTCACAAATCGGTACATAATATCACTTTTTAGTAAGAGTTGTATTGCAAATTAATGGCTGATCCATTTAGCTTTTTGCATCATAACAAATTATGCAACAAGCTGATTTTGTTGGATTCTTTTTGCAGCCTCCAGTGATGTGATGGGGAATTCTGTTTAAAAAAAGAGGCAATCTTCCCCATCCAAAACAGGCTGAGAGGGACTGGGAATCAGTCCTGTTGATATGGTTCCTGCAGCCCACCACACATGAGCTTATCCCTAATGCGAGTCAAGTCTGTAGAAGACAAAAAGAGGATGTATCCCTCTGTGGTCCCTTTCAGGCTCCATAAAATATCCAAGATTCCTGCCTGACATTTCAGGATGGCCAAAACCTGACTGATCCCCTGTTGCTGGACTCCCTCCTGCGCCTCCACAGAGCTGCTGCTGCACTGGTGCAAGAAAATCACATCCCCTTCAGCCTGGGTGAGTATCTAGTGAGGCACTGACACATCAGCCTGCACACACAGACCTCGTTCTGCTTCTTCCATGCTTCTCCTTCCTCACTCAACAGCACCCATGAACAGCAAGAGCTTTGTCTGCTGTCTATAAAGAAAATACTGCAAAAAATAAAAATAAATCACAACTTCCCCAAAGAATTACTATTTGCAAAAAATACCACAAGAAAACTAGTTTTTTTCCTTATAAAGAAGTCTCCATGACATTAACAAAAAGAACTTCTCTGCTAAGTAAACTAAGAAAAGACTATCCGAGAAGTAGTAAACTAACTAAAAGCTGAAGTTTTGTTTCTTTACATTGTCAATAAGAAAAAAGAAATTGTAAGAAGAAAAGTATTCTAAAAGTTTTATTCTAAAAGTAAATATATTTATATAAATACAAGTTTTACTCTTTCTTTTTAATTTTTTCTTTTTTTTACTCTTTCTTTAATTACTATTAATAATCTTTCCTTTATACCCTTTTAAAATTTTAAACCTACTTTACCTTTCTCCTAATCCTACCTCACAACAAAAAGCAAATACACTAATAATTAACCAACACTAAACCCACCACACTTCCAATTAAGCAACTTCTATTTTCCCACCACACTGCCATTAACCAAGTCTTTCTTTGAAAAATGAAACTTTTCATATAATAAAACTGGAGCTGTTCTTTTTGTTTGCTTGGTACATTCTCCAAAACACTCACGTACTACAGAAAATAATCATAACATTCAAAATAACACTGTAAATATTCAGCTGCTCTCCTAAGGGTACAAAACACTAAAAAAACACAAAAAAGATTATTTCACAGTTGTGTAAATTATTCATCCATTCTGAAGTAAATACTGTAGAGCACATTAAGCTGGGTTGTGCTCAATAGCTGTAGGTGCCTACAGCAACCATCAATAATCCAAACCTCCCCAAACCACCAACATTCCTGCAATTCTTTAGGTATATATGAAATTGGCTTTTAACAAAAGGAGCTAGTGTACTGTGGGGAGAGCCCTACAGCAGAGAGAAAAATACCAAAGAAAAGGAGCTGAAAACAGTCTAAGGCAAAAATATTCAGTGGTAAAAGCATACATATTCGTGGAACTGAATTATTGACATGGATTCCTGGCAGATTATTAACGTGAAGTGGTGACAGCGTGATGCTGTGTGAGTCAAACTGCCTGTTATTGTTGAGAATACAATTAATTCTGTAAAATGTTGTGCCAGGCTGACAGACAATTATCAGGAAAGTTTAAGAACTCGGTCAAGTGCCAGGAAATGGCAATGAGTGGAATAGAAAGTGTTGAACTGCCTGATTTCAGATAGAAAGATTGACAGGAGAAAAACAAAAACAAGAGAAAAATGGGGAAAAGAGATGTAGGATGAGACATGCCTTTTTTGTGTGACATTTTCTGCAATGCATCTGCCTCTCAATTACTTTTTAGAAGTGAAGCCCGTTCCCAAGGTTGAGTTCCAAATAAATAAATGTGTCTGCTGACACATTTCACTTACTCTCTGTCTTGCTCAGAAATGGATTGTACAGCATTAGTTCTTCTGAAACTTAAACCTTGACTTTGCTCGGGAGTACCACTGATTCCTTCTGCCAAAAGTGAGTTTATTTTAAAAATATTCACTTATCCTGTCACTTCCTAAACATCAAGCAATTCATCAATCTCTCTATAGGCCCTTTAGCTCTTAAACTGAGCTTATTCCCACACCAGTCCATCCACCCCTGAGCACTTTGGACTAAACTCTCAGCGCTTCTCAACCATTCTCAGTAAGAAAGTTATTTAAATACAGAACTCCTTCTGATATTAAAATTGTCAAAACTGACAGTTTGTTCCTTCCCATTTTAGCAGGAGAAAAAAAAATATATTATTTTGGTCTCTTTCAGTTCATTTTCAAAAAATTAAGTTTGCCTTTATCATAAGGTGTATTTAAAATGATGGTCTGGCCTCCAGAGATTTACTGTGTACTAGCTGTGATCTGCTTCCCATTTCTCACATGATTTTGGAATGCTAAAATTTATTAATTGATTAAGAATTAACTCAATCTGTACCATTTCACTGTATGATTCAGAGGGGAAATTCTGCAAACATTACAGTAACAAAGAGGATATTAAACTGTCACTGACTTGACATTTTCTTATTACTGAATTGCTTAACACATTATATAAGTGTTCTTTCATTGTTGAGATCTCTTTCTTTAAAGCACAGGTACTTCAGAAAGTGCAGTGATATTTCCTTCTGATATTTTTGAGACACAGGAAAGTGGAAAAACACCAAACTTTGCAGTAAAATATCTCTGAGTCCATTTTTTAGAGAAAAGCTAAGTCTGATCAAAGACTAAAGAGAATCACCAAATAACAATAAATTATCCACCAATTGTTCCTGAAACTTAAGCTTTACTACAACCATTGATCTTCCTTTTTTACAACTCAATACCATAGCCAAGAAATGACAGTTAAACCCAATAAATTATCCACTGAATTGCAACCTGGTTTCTAAAATAGTTTTGACTGAAAGAAAACTTTTTTTCATTAGAAATAACTGTTGAACAAAACTGTTGCAGGTCCTGACTGGAGAGAGTCTGCTCTGTAATTCCAGCACAGCCCCAGGAGGGTCTAAAGGCTTCAGGAAGTATTTTCTTTGTAAAATCCACACTCTGTGCAGCACTTTTGGCACTGCATTCTTCCAGACACAGGCTGGCTCAAATTTACCCAGTTTTTTTTTCTGAAAGCTTTTCTCTGTTAGAGCATGCAGATCCAGAGTGGTAAAAACTTCCTTCAGCTGTACAGAGATGGGGGGAAAGGGTAACTGCAAACAAAACTCTGAGAAGATGCATTTCACACAAACAATAAACCCCCAAGAATTTAACTTTTGTCTGCAGCTACTCGAATTTAATCCTTTGGGTAACTGCAATTTACTAGAAAGAAATAAGGGTAGAAATTTCAGAAACAAGGGTAGAATTTTAATAAAAGAAATAAGGGTAGAATTTTCAGAAATAAAGGTGGAATTTGAATAAGAAATCAGAGTAGAATTTTCAGAAATAAGGGTAGAATTCGAATAAGAAATAAGGGTTGAATTTGAATAAGAAATAAGGGTAGAATTTTCAGAAATAAGGGTAGAATTTGAATAAGAAATAAGAGTAGAATTTTCAGAAATAAGGGTAGAATTTGAATAAGAAATAAGGGTAGAATTTTAACCTTGAGTACAAAGAACCTGGAGGCTGATAGAGGTCCCCAGACTTCCAAAAGCCACATTTCAGCCATGCTGAATGGACAAAGTTGTCTCAGAAAAAATAACAGACCCCAACCATTTTGGTTTGGATTTTTTCCAGAAAAAAAAAAAAAGAGTTACATACTTATTTTCAGCCACAGTAGCTAAAATTCAGCTAGAACTGAATATTTAGTTATCCTGTCACTTTCTAAACATCATCAAGCAAAGACTCAGATCAGAGTGAGGCTGTTCTTGGCAGAAGTGGTTACTTGCTGCTATGCTGACATCCTTGTCATTACATCAAACTATAAAAACAACAAAAACATTGCTCCCTTTACAGCCACATTTGAGGCATGTGGTCTGATGGATGGACAGATTCCTTCAGCCCACATCTCCTTATCCTCTCCAACTTTTACTGAGAGATATGTTGTTCCTCTTCAAATTAGCCTGCTGCTTGCTTAAATGAAGAATTTGATGTCTTGAATGTTGTGGGCACGTCAGAAAGATGTTGCCTCTCAAGGTGGCAAAAGCAGCACATGAAAATCTGCTGGCAAGCTGCTCCAAACACATTCCAGCTTGTCTCATGAGGAAGCTTTAACTTCATTGGAAAGCTAAATACCAAGGCTACAAAAATCCCTTTTAGTGACAAAAGCAGGGTTAAATTTAAAAAGTCACTCTAAATTCAAAAAAGGAGACCAGCTCATTGAAACTTCCAAAATTTACCTCTAGTCTTCCAGCATGAAGTGAGTGAAATAGGAATAAGAACATAAGAATTATGCTCATGAAAACAGCCAGGCACAACAGTAAAGGTGATGCTGATTTTCATTTTTAAGGTACTATTAACATTAATGACTACTGAATATTATTGTTTAAATAATTATTTAATTATTAAACAATTAATTGTTGAGAATTATTTAATTTATTTGTTGTAGTGCGTTCGGTTAGTTTATTTAATTGCTCCCCCATTTTGTGTATTACTCCCCTATTTTATGTAAATGGTTCTGCCCTCCCCCAGTTTAGCCCTGCCAGTTAAGTTATCCTCATGGCAACTCCCGCCATTGGGGGGGTGTCAGTTTTCTTGGTTATATAATTTCTCCTCCCTCTCCTACCCATATATGTATATTGTTTCCTCCTCCCTGGGCCCAGTCAATCACCCCCGCTCCTCCCTGACGAAGTGAAGGGAGACGACCCATCCTAACTGATCAGCATCGAACTCCGGTTTATTGATTCAATCAGTCACTTTTTATAACAGTGTTAATTAAGCTCATACATATTGCAAAATCCGAGCTCATCATAGGTCACAGATTTAAACATTAATCCCTCCTTTTGTTTTCAATACCTGTGGTTTGTTATTGAAACCAAGATTTGTGTTCTCACCCTGATATGAGTGGTTCTCAAAACTTACTTTTACTTTCCCAAAACAGCCAAAGATAGTAACCTGTTATGAGAAAACTGCCTGAGAACCTTATTATTTACAGAAACAGGCTTTGAGAATTTGCTCCTCACAGCTGCCTTTTACTTTTCCATCAGCTGTATATTTTCAGGGCCTTTTTTCCTTCAAGCCATGTCTGAGCAAAATTCTCCAACACCTCCCCACTTGCCAGAAGCTTCCACTTACTCGGGGTTATGATTGGCTGTGGTCCCAGGGCCCCTCCTTTACTTTGTATCTATTGGTTTCCCCCTTATGTCAATTATGTTAAGTTCCTCCCTTCACCCTTCCCCATTGGCT
This sequence comes from Zonotrichia leucophrys gambelii, assembly GCF_028769735.1. NCBI lineage: Eukaryota > Metazoa > Chordata > Aves > Passeriformes > Passerellidae > Zonotrichia > Zonotrichia leucophrys. The sequence continues at coordinate 51,893,370 of NC_088175.1, forward strand.
TCTTGCAAACCTCTCCTCTGTACACCCTCCCCCTTTATAACCCTGTTCCACCCTCCATTCCTGGCCATTCCCTGCTTGGTGCTCCTGTGTTGGTGTCTCCATCAATAAACCGACGTTCACCCCCAGAGAGTGCATCACTCCTTTCTCGTCCACTTCGGCAGCGAGATCAGTCCGCAAGCCAGCCCAGCCCGAGGCCTATAGACGCTGAGGGGGGCTGGCAGTTTATGCAGCTGGGTGTCGGCCACTGACCCTCTGCTAGCTGGACATTGACCCTACTGGCCACATGCACCTCGCTGCAGTTATTAATTATAATGAATAATAATTTTCAATTCATTTCAAAAATTTACTCATTTCATTTAGAAAATTGATGAATGAAAACAACAAAACACTCTCCAGGGAAGTGAATTAGTGTTGGTCCACTGAAATAGCAGTTACACAATTTATTTCATCCCTGCCAGCAGATCCAGAGTTAAGAGCTCTCAAGCAAGCAGAATCCAGAGGCACAATACAATTGAGTTTAAGTAGGGGATTATGTTCAGTCCACTATTTCATTAACTTAATCCTGATCTCTAGAACTGGCTTCTTTCACCAAGTCATTCCAGACCACTGAGCTGCTGAGATACAGAAAGCTTCTGGAAGTGGCAGCCGTAGAGAGAAAAGAACATTTTTCACTCAATGAAATTCATAGACTTCCTTAATTTAGGCCTCTAACTGAACTGATTTGATTCAAGTTTTTTCTCATTTTTTTTTAATTAGCCAGAGCAGCTTAAATTAATTTTGTCTTATGTATGGATGCAGTAGCTGGATGTTTCATGCAGGAACAAATAAGAATTTTTTTTAAAAAGAGAAAAAGGGGTTTTAAAGCTTTTTAAAATACAAGTTACCAGGAAAGATGCACTGAAATGCAGTATTGATTTGCCTTCATTGATAACAAGGCAATGCCCAGTTTGCCACGTGGCTGTTTGAAAGCTGTGGTGGTCAGTTCTGCATGAAAAGCTGCGCACCAAATTGTGTCTGATGCTGCTGGGCACTGCACTGAAGGGTGAAATGCTGCACAGCACCAGCCTGCAGCAGTCACTGCTCTGCTCCTGGTGACAAGGACACAAACCTGGCTCAGGGACAGAGAGACAAAAGCTTGCAGTGATCTGCCTTGATTTGCATAAAGCTAAATACAATCCAGTACACATTTAGATATGGGCATGTTCTGAGTCAATCAATTCCACCAAGCTGTTCTGCAGTGGAAATAAAAGCAAAATCTGGTCTGAATTTTGCATGTATTGTCTCTGCTGCTAGAAAATACAGGCACTGCCCATGGACAACTAGACTGTTGAAAGTTCTTGGCATGGCATTCCTCATTAAAGCAGTTAAATCTGCTGCCCTAATTTGTCTTTGATGGTTACATCACTTTGAGACAGCTGAGGACAAATCTCCCTTTCCAGTGCTGCTGTTCCAATCTGTTCAGGAGCACCAGCAGACAACAAGCACCATGCTGTATCTCATATCAGACAAAGAGCTGAATACCTGCTTCTTAGCCACAACAAAAAATTGCAAATAATGGTAAAAACACCAAAAAAAAATAGTGTTAAAAATTTAAATCTCTCATTTCTTTAAGAAAAATAGATATATGCTAAGGCTGTGCTCTTCCTCTTGTTGCACACACAGTATTTCTTTTCTACCTGTCATCACTGGTTTATTTCTTTCTGACTGGTGAGTCAAAATTTGAAGCACAGCTTTCTGTTACTTGCCCCTCCATAGCTGCTGTCTTTTTTTTTATGGGTTCCTTGCTGGGTACAGAAATTCTGCTTTACACTGTGGCAGTCATGCCACATCACATCTTACAGAGCACAGCTTGCTTGCTTTGCCATGGCTATTGCAGACAGCTAGCTAATATGGTGAGAAACACTGTGCCCCAAAATAAACTGCACATGAAATTGCTAGGACAGGGGCTGTGTGCAAGCACAGCCTAGAATTAAGTTTGCATACCACACTTGCAAATTAGTGGGAGGAATAATCCTAGCTGGCTATTAAAAAGTATTACTTTTTTGTTCTTAAACACCAGGGTTTTTTTCCTTTTAGTTTGTATCAAGAGCTTGACATTGCAGACTGTGAAGTTTAAAAAAGCTGACCTTGAAAACAGTCACATTTATTTTTGAGTGTTAGTTTAGCTTCACACCCTGGAAGTGGCTTCCTGCCTTCCAGATCCTGCTGAGCACTGCATGACCAGCCATGCCTGAACTCACTGCATAGCTCCCTTCAGGCCACACTAGAACCACTCAGAGCCCATCTTGAAACACAAAATAATGAAATACATTGAAACACAACCCAGCTTGAAACACAAAAATGCTCTGTTTTAGTAACCCATGCCATGACTCCAATCACCTCCACTAAACAGTGACCTCAGTGGCACCCCTGATCATTTTATCTCAATCTGCATCAAGGGAAATTTAGGTTGGATATTAGGAAGAAGTTTTTTACAGAAAGAGTGATAAAGTTCTGGAATGGCTGCCTGGGGAGGTGGTGGAGTCACCATCCCTGGGTGTGTTTAACAAAGCCTGGATGTGGCACTGGGTGCAAAGGTTTGGTTGGGGGTGGGTTGGACTCCATGATCTTGAAGGTCTCTTCCAATCCAGTCATTGTGAGAATTCTGGGAATTTTGGGAATTGTTTAAAACAAGCCTGGATGTGGAACTGGGTACCAGGACTTGGTTGAGGTGTTGAGGATGGGTTGGACTACATGATCTATAAGGTCTCTTCCAACCTGGTCATTCTGGACGCGACGAGGGTGTATCTGGCCTGGGAGGGTCAGTGTCCGGCTAGCAGAGGGCAGGCCGACACCCCGCTGCAATCCGGTGCGAGCACCCCTTGGCGTCTGAGGGCCTCGGGCTGTGCTCGCCTGCGGACCGATCTCACCGCCAATGTGACTGGAAATAAGGAGCTGGACTCTCGATGGGGTTAAGTCTGGTTTAATGAACGATCCAAGATGACATCCAAGGAGAGGCCCCCAGGAAGGACCCCAAGGAAAAACCCGAAGGAGAGACCAAGAAATGGGGGTGAAACAAGGTTATAAAGGGGGTGGGTGTACAAAGGAGGGGTTTACACGGAACCAATCAGGAAGGGTGGAGGGATGAACTTAACATAACTGATATAAAAGGGAAACCAATGAATACAAAGTAAAGGAGGGGCCCCGGGACCACAGCCGACCACAACCCCCAGCGAGAAGAAGATACTGGAAAGTTGGGAGGAGTAGGAGGTGATTGACTGGGCCCAGGGACGAGAGAAAGTCTACATTTAAGGAAATAAAGGGGGAGGAGGAATTATATAACTTAACTGACAATTTATGCCAATGGCGGGAAAACTGGGGAGGGCAGAACCATTTGCAAACATAGGGGGAAACAATACAAAATGGGGGAGCTATACCATAAACTTAACAAACTCACTACTACACTGGGAATTTTCAGAGGTGGCAGGCCAGCTCTCTGCAGCCAAACTTTACTGTGATCTTCCTCAGCACGGGCTGGAGGGCATTTTTACTCCCTTGCAGGTTTCAGGCAGTGCTCCCACACATTTCCCACCCTTCTCTCCCAGGGAGGAGCATTTCCAAGTGGAGCAGCCTTGCTGAAGAAGTCTTTGCACGCCTCACACAGAGCAAGCCCAGCAGAGCTCCCTTGCCAAGCTGTGAGAATTCTCCTCATCACAGCAACCTGGCAGGCTGGCACTGAGGGTGAAGGGGCTGCCCTGCTGACACCAACCCCTAACATCTCCGAGAAAACTCCCCAACAGCAGTGGCATTGCTATTGTCACTGTCATTTTGGTAGGAAACTGTGAGGAAATGTGTGCAGCGTTCTGCAGGGAAATGTGGGGTCCTGTCAGTGCTGTTGCCACACCTGGGCTTGAGCAGCAGGTACAGCACTCAATCCAGGCACTCAATCACATCTCAGGCTTTCCCAGGCACTGAAGATGCTGGGCTGAGGACACTCAGACACAGACAATTCCCAAAGGTGGCTGTTCACACACACAATACTCCTGATCCCTGAGATCTGCAGGTAGCTGCAGGCTCTGCACAGTTAAATTTTAGATAGCTGTGAGAGATTCTACAGCACACGACATTTAAGTTGATATTTCTTTCACATGAGACCCATTTCAGCCTGGCTTACTTGGAAAGCATTTCTCCATGGTATAAAGTCACTTATTCATCACTCAAATGGACAATACCCACACCTCGTGTTTCACATCTGACATCACATTTAACCAGATTTACAACTTCACTCTTTAATAGAATTGCTCCTGAAATTTTTGCTGTATTAATGCAGCAAACCAGGATAGTTTACCTGTTCATGACTGAGAGATGAGCTGTTTTCGCTTATTAAATGCACACTCTTGGCTTTTCCCAATTGCAACGTTAAACAGGCTAACCTAAGCCTGAACTGAAGAATGAGGAGAAAGAAAATAGCTGAAAAATTATTAACATTGGAGGTACTATCTACTGGTGCTACAGAGGATATTATTAAAATAAACAGCAAGAAATCCCCATCACCACCAAATTCTCAGGGAATAATTACTGCATCTCCAATGAGAAGAAAGGAAATAACCATTAATGATTATGTTTTCTGTGCTAGATTCAAACACCTGTTGCTGCTTAAGGGATTTTTATTTGTTTTCACTGCACATAATGCTGGAACACATCTTGTGCAACAATACTGTTATGTCAGTGCTCTTGTAAAACCACAATTTTTTCTTGGACAGCTGCAGCATTTACACGGATTTATTAGATCCAAAAGTCCACATAATCACATCACCTGAATAAAAATTAGCCATCTGAAAGTTTTACATAACCACAGCATTTGTGGTCAGGCAGGATGGGGCAGGAGCTCATGCTGGAGTAAAAAAAATCTTAAAAATCAGACAGATTTTCAGCAGTGCTGAAACTGTTGAAGTTTAAACCAGAAAAAGCAGAAGCTGAATCTCTGTGTAACACCATGTCGGTCCCTTCCAAGGACACAAAGAGTAGAAATCCTGGCTCTCAGATTAATTTGTCTTTGCCTCATTATGACACACTCAGTCTTTGCTTGATCCTTACCCCAGGTAGGCCAGTATGAACTCATTTAAGTCCACTCAATTAAACAGAGAATTGCACAATTATGCCAGCTGATATTTCAGGGCTGTGATCCCTTATCAGAAGGGCTCTGTTAAACAGCAATTTATTTGGCTTAACAAAATGGAATGCTGTGCTATCCAGCACATTTTTGCCTGCCAGAATAATGCTTTCAAGCACCCAGGGGATGTAATTCTCCCTAGAAAGACAGGCTGAGAACAGTGAGATTCACAGCAGGTGTGAGAGCTCAGCTCCTCAGCACTGACAGCAAAACCTCAAACTGCACCCAACAGGCGCAGAGCCAAGCTGGTGTCCTTCAGAGAGCTGGGGAGAGCACAGAAATCTGGGAACAACAGCACAGAAATCTGGGAACAGCATGTTCCCACTCACCCCAACACACACACACTGGGACTGGACATGAACAGCCACACACCAAGAACAGCCAGGTTTTTTTAGCCATTTTACAGCTCCCGTGTAAACAATGCCAGCACTGCAGACAGCCCAGGAAAAAAAGAGTTATTGAAGCTGGTAGAAAACAATAAATAACAATCAGTGGGTACCAGCAGTCATGACATAATTTAATACAGGGCTGAAGGTGCTTTCAAAACCCAAAGTATTTATAGATAACTGGGTAAAAACACTGACAACAAACAGCCATAGAACAAAAAAAAAAAAAAAAATGTTGGCATTTTCTGGACAGGATGGCCTTTTTCAAAAGCAAATGTATGGTGATTGCTTCAAAGCAGCTAGAATAACTGCTGAAGCTGATGTTTATAAAATCTAAACACAGTTGACACAAATGAAAAAACTCTGCTTTCAGTTACACATGCAGAGCCTCTGTAAAGAGCAGAATTTGTCCCCAAAGGAACATAGTGTGCCTGAGAAGGAAAGGACAGGACCTCAGAGGCAGACATAAGCTAATTGGGCCCAGTTCTTTGAGTTCTAGAAGGTATACCCACTTCACTGTGCTGCTGCAGCATAAAAACAAAAAAAACCCCAAAAAACTCCACCATCGCGCTTCTTAAAAACAATCAAGTCAAAAGAAAAGGTTATTTTAAAACAGAGCATCAACCTTGCCAGGAAAATCAAGGCGACAAACCATCAAAGAATGCGTAAAGATTCAGGTAAATATTGTAAATATTGGCATTTGTTTGGCGGCATATTGCCCCAGTTGCAGCCACACCCTTGAGACACGGCCAAGGGAGAAACCGCAAGGTGTTTGTAAGGAATAAATGAAAAAAATTTCATCCCATAAATTACAATCAGATTTCTGCCAGAGTGTGCAGTAAACAGCATCCATCTCCAAAAAGGCACTGGAGCACACACAGAAAGATGTGAAAGAGGAAGCAGGAGAGGCAAGAGGGGAGTTCAAGTTAAGGTGATAAACAATTCACATGCATAAGCCTGTGAAACTGGAAAGTCAAAGACTTCACATCTTCCAGCTCCATCTATGTTTAGTGGCTTCTTCACTGGTACTTTGGGCCAAATTCACCATTTCTCCAGAAATTAACTCTGTACTTTTATTCATTCTTCAACACTGCATACCTTTTTCTTTATTCTCAAGTCATGCTTCAGCACTGCTCTCAGCTCTTTTCAATTACTGAAATCTTTGCTCATCAATTTTAAATGAGCTCAGGGAGCTCATATAAATAATTCTAAAATCCATCTTTCTGTTGTAAATTAGCATTGCAAGCATTCATTCATTCTTTCACCCATCCTACTACGTCACTAATCTTCTACCCAAGAATTTCCTGAATATTTTCCACTTTTGGTCTAAATTTAGAAGTTGTCCTCTGACACTCTTCAACATCCTATTTTTACCACCTTAGACACGAACACGAGCAGCAGCACTTAAAACTGATCTCAACTTTTACTGAGTTGGCAAGAAAAATTCACATTATGTTCATTCAGTTTTGGAGTAATTTAGGAATAACAACTCAACACTAACTCTCTGCAGTGTCACAGGCTACAACTGTGAGCCTCAAAACATTCTTCTGAATTCAAAAGGTTTTGCTGAATCACCAGAGTTCCTTTCAAATCACCCTTTGATCTTCAAACCTGGGGGGAATTTTGAAGTCTAATTTTTTTCCTCAAATGCTTTTTCTGGTTGCCACAGCCACCTTGAACCCTGGGGAAGCACCTGGGTGCAGGGCTGGAGTAAACTGGGAGAAGCCACGAATGTGCCTCCTCACGTGGAGCCCAGCGGTGCCAAGCAGCCCCTCCAAATAGCATTTTGGAATACCAGACAGGGCAAACTTTCATTTTCAACAGCCCACAGTGCTGCTGAGAGCATTGGAAGCTGCCCAGCCATGTGTCCTGAAAAGCCATAATTAGTGTGATTGCTGCAGGGAAGGATGGCAGGGAGAAGCTTGGCACTCAGTGGTCATTCAAACACAGAGAGCCAAGGGACAGACACTGCTCCACCAGCTGCTTGGAGCAGGCCAGCACTGGGATGCCAACGAGCCCTGGCTTAGCTTGGGAAGAGCAGTGTGGATGAAGGAGGAGTTGAGAATCTGACTCAGTCTTCTTAGAAGGCTGATTTATTATTTTATGTACTTATATTATTATATCAAAGAATGCTACACTAAACTACACTAAAGAATAGAGAAAGGATACTTACAGAAGGCTTAAACAAGATAATTATGAAAAACTCGTGACTGACAACTCAGAGTCTGACACAGCCTGACTGTGATTGGTCATTAAGTAGAAACAATTCACATGTTGGATAAACAATCTCCAACCACATTGCAAAGCAGCAAAACACAGGAGAAGCAAATGAGATAATTATTGCTTTCCTTTTTCTCTGAGGCCTCTCAGCTTCCCAGGAGAAGAAATCCTGACAAAGGGATTTTTCCAGAAAATATGGCAGTGACAGAACAGCTCACCAAACGGAATTAAAAGGTGCAGAAAAGAGGAAGAATCTTCAATTTCCCAGCAGCATCCAGCCCTACATGAACTAGTCCTCAGCATTAAGGTCTCACTTGAGGAAATGACTGATAGAGCACAACAGTGTTTGTAATAATAACAAAGAATGTAATAATTAATAAAGCCCAGCTCACATACCTTATCAAATGATAACATTTCTTACTGTAAATGCAGAGAGTGCCATATTTAAACCAATTGTCCAAAGATGACACAGTTCTGTTTAAGAAAAAATATTTCTGTTGAGCCTGTACTGCTTAACCCAGACTCAGCAATAATTTAGGCAGATACCTGCACAAAACAAACTTATTAAAGTGGTTCTTAAGCAACCAAGAACCATCAAGAGCCATTGTGCTCTAGCAGCACTCTGAACTGTTACCCTCTCAGGCCTGCACACAGTTCAGAGCAGAGATGGCTCTGTGGCCAACCACAGTGAATTGCTCTTTTACCACTCATTGTGCATTTTCTCTCACAAGGCTACTTCAGCAGCACTTTGCAGCAGGTTCACTTTCTGAATTTCTTGTTTCTGGAAGAAACCCTTCATTATGCTGCCAGCTTCACCCCACAGACAGTGACTGGTATTTCTTACTCTACAAGTGTGCAAAAATAAAGCCTGTTGATTGTCACAGACACATTTTATGAAAAATCCTTTCGCTAGGGTCTTTTCTCCTGAGAAGCTGATAGGCCTCAGAAACAAAATGTAAACAATGATTATCTGCTGCTGTGGAATGCAACAGGTGCATCTGTGATTGGTCCATGTGGTTGTTTTTAATTAATGGCCAATCACAGTCAGCTGGTTCAGACTCTCTGGTCAGTCACAAGATTTTATTATCATTCCATTCTTTTCCTTATTAGCCTTCTGATAAAATCCTTTCTTCTATTCTTTTAGTGTAGTTTTAATATATCATTTTCTTTTAATATAATATATATCATAAAATAATAAATCAGCCTTCTGAAACATGAAATCAAGAGTCTCATCTCTTCCCTCATCCTGAGAGCCTGCAAACACCACCACAATTGATTCCTATTGTATTTAATACTTTTTTTTGTTTAATAAAAAGATGCCACATAAAAAGGGTTGGAAGACAAACTGCAGTCCACATTTCCATGAATTAATGTTAATGTACAGATTTTTTTGTTTTAAATAAAAAGTCTTCCAAAGTGCATGTTATGACAGACAGTGACTAAAGCAATCTCCATGATGCATGGAAATACACAAATATAACAGAAAACTGTTTTAAAAATATATTTTATACACACAAACTAACTCAAAATCCAGCATCAAGTGCTGCAGCACCACTTCCATTAAATGGAACTAAATTTCCAGAGAGGCAAAGAAGAAGTTCTGACTGAGACTGACCAACTGTAAACTATCCCTTATTATCAACTGGTGATTACTCTAACAATTAAAAAAATAGCTATATACTAGGTCAAAACTGCATTAACAAATTAATGGGTTTTTTTAGTACTGACAGTTTGTATTTTTATTTATTTTTTACTGTTTTTCTCTACATTTTAGGCTGTTTTAATCTATTTAATAGAAAACTGTATTAACAGCTATTATTCTTATTGAATTTCTGCTTAAAAACAGCAACTCTTTCCTTCTACAAGTTATTTTGACATGCAAATTCTTATGAACTTCAGTACAAAACAGTATTATTGGGAATGTAATTTTCTATTTTGCAGCATTGGGTGAAGCAATTCAGTAAATTTAGAAACCATCCATAATAATAATGAACTACACATTTAAGCCATCTTGCATCATCAGTTCCCAAGCAGAACACATTAGTGACTGATCACACTAATCACAATGTACTATAACTTGATAATGTTTTTCATAATTAGAATTATTTTGTCAGTTATTTTAGGCCAAGTATTTAAAACACAAAATTACAAATATTGCCCCAACAAAAATACCAAAACCTCATGGGATTTTTCCCCCTCACTTCTCAGTAATGTAATTTTTCTTGTGCATTTGTATTTCTTCGGAGTCCTCTCAAGAATGGCACCATAGCATGAGAACCGGGAAAAAAATTTACTAAAACAAGAGTAGAAAGATGCTTTCTAGCTAGAAAAAAATTATGAAGATACTGGATTCATTTTTAGATCACAATCATTTTCCAAGTCCAATTTGAGCTATTAATTTTATATAGCATTCCACAATTGCTCTTGAATCTATTTCTATTCTTTGACTAGAGATTTTGCTGTGCAGTTAAGTAAAAGACACCTGAATAAAGATTAGCAATGACATTCTCACAGGTTTAAAGTAAAAGAAACTAAATATACCCAATGTAATTTGTTCTCTGCTAAAATTACTCTTCCATGGTTAGTTACTGAGTTTTCTTATTAGGTCACATATACTTAAGAAGAGTGATATCCCACTAATTCCTGTTAGTGAAAGAAAGGGAATATTGCCTCTCCCTGTGCCAGGCCAGGGATCAGGAGTAATCCTGACCTGCAGCAACATCTCTGCCATGGTCACCTCTGAGCTACCCAGGGCAACTCTGCTAAAAATGCAGAGATGGGAAGAGATGGGAACAGACCATCCCTCCAGACACAGGGGTGGCTGTAACCAATAATCATTTTGGATTGGGAACAGTGTGGTGGTGTTTGAGGGTCCCCAGGATGAGGGAAGAGAATCTTGACTCCATGATTCAGAAGGCTGATTTATTATTTTATGATATATAATATGAAAAGAAAATTATATACCAAAACTACACTAAAAGAATAGAGAAAAGAGACATCAGGAGGCTGGACAAGAATGATAATAAAAAACCCATGACATCAGAGTCCCAACACAGCTGGACCTGTGATTGGTCATCAAGTAGAAACAATCCACATGAGACCAATCAAAGATGCACCTGTTGGTAAACCATCTCCAGACCACACTCCACAGCCATCAGATTGCTTACATTTCTTTTCTGAGGCTCCTCAGCTTCTCAGGAGAAATGTCCTAGCAAAAGGATTTTCATAAAATATGTCAGTGACAGAAGAGAAAGCTCTGGCTGAAGGAAAAGGGAGGATAACACATCTGGATCATCATTCATGGAGCCTGGATTTTCCTTTTTCCTTCCTTTTCTCAGGAAAATGCCTGCCAGTTACCTACTGGAGTCCTTTTGGGACAAATCACACTGCTGCCTCACATTCCTGGCTGTGACATGACAAACAAATCCCTTTATTCTTTAGTCACACCTAAGAGGAGGCTGCCTGTTCTTCCAGCATTGCCTCTACCTCAGGCCCAGAGTCTCTGCAGCAGAAAGCAGCAAGAGGAGGAGTGGATTTGGGAGCAACAGGTAGATCAGGTTCTGCAGAGCTCCTGCCTGCAGGACTCCCCGCCTGTGCTCACAGACAAACCCTGCAAAAATGCCCCAGAGACTCAGAGAAATGGTTTGGGTTGGAAGGGACCTTAAAACTCACCTTGTTCCATCACCCATTCACCCCAAAGCTTGTTCCATTCCATCACCCATTCACCCCAAAGCTTGTTCCATTCCAACACTCATTTCCCCCAAAGCTGTTCCATTCCAACACCCGTTCCCCCCAAAGCTTTTTCCATTTCATCACCCATTTCCCCCAAAGCTCATTCCATTCCAACACCCATTCACCCCAAAGCTTTTTCCATTTCATCACCCATTTCCCCCAAAGCTCATTCCATTCCAACACCCATTCACCCCAAAACTCATTCCATTCCAACACTCATTTCCCCCAAAGCTGTTCCATTCCAACACCCATTCACCCCAAAGCTCATTCCATTCCAACACCCATTCACCCCAAAGCTCATTCCATTCCAACACCCATTCACCCCAAAGCTCATTCCATTCCAACACCCATTCACCCCAAAGCTCATTCCATTCCAACACCCATTCACCCCAAAGCTCATTCCATTCCAACACCCATTCACCCCACAGCTTGTTCCATTCCATCACCCATTCATCCCAAAGTTCATTCTATTCCATCCCCCTGCCATGGGCAGGGACACCTTCCAGCAGAGCCTGCCCAGAGCCCCATCCAGCCTGGCCTTGGCCACTTGCAGGGCTCCAGGGCCAGCCACAGCTGCTCAGGGCACCTTCTGAGTGCCTCAGCAGGCAAAGGAAACCCTGCAAAAACACGCCATAGACTCAGAAATGGTTTGGGTTGGAAAAACCCTCCAAAAATGTCCCATAGAATCAGAGAAATGGTTTGGGTTGGAAGAGACAAAAAATCACATTTCATTCCATCACCCATTTCCCCCAAAGCTCATTCCATTCCATCACCCATTCCCTCCAAAGCTCATTCCATTCCATCACCCATTCCCTCCAAAGCTTGTTCCATTCCATCACCCATTCCCCCCAAAGCTCATTCCATTCCATTCCAACACCCATTCACCCCAAAGCTCATTCCATTCCAACACCCATTCACCCCAAAGCTCATTCCATTCCATCACCCATTCCCTTCAAAGCTCATTTCATTCCATCACCCATTCCCTCCAAAGCTCATTCCATTCCATCACCCATTCCCTCCAAAGCTCATTCCATTCCATCACCCTGCCATGGGCAGGGACACCTTCCAGCACAGTCTCATCCAGCCTGGCCTTGGCCACGTGCAGGGGGTCCAGGGGCAGCCACAGCTGCTCAGGGCACCTTCTGGGTGCCTCAGCAGCTCCTGGCACAGCTGCTGCAATGCAAGGTTGGCTGCAAGGAGCACCAGAGCCCTGGCACAAATGCATGGCTTTGTCACCCATGGCTCTTCTGGGCCTAGGAAATTTAAAAGTAGCTCCACATCCATCTGACAAGGTCACTGGTACCAAGATGACCCTGAGGTGTTGGAAAGTCTCTTTTTCCCACCCCTGACACCAAAGAAGTTGAGATTCCTCAGCTCTGGTTCTCAGGGTTGTTTATTTTCTCTTATCAAATATATTCTCTTTCTGACCCGCTGAGATCTGTCTAGTAGGTCGGGTTGAGGCACACTGCCTGCTCTCAGGGCAGTGTTTTCTTTTTATACTAAAAACTACATGTACATTATTTACAATAATTTTCCAATACCTATCACCTATGTTAGACAGTGAGTTTCTACCCTAAACCAATCCAAAAGTGCCACCATCACAGCAGAAGATGGAGAACAAGAAGGAGAAGGAGAAAGACAGGACACACCCTGATTCCTCCATCTTGCCTCTCAAACGCCCATTCTAAATCCCCAAAATTCTACTTTTCCACCCTGTGGTAAATTCACTATCATTCTATCCAAACTCTAGTGGCTTGCAACTCCTCACACAAAGTTGGTAATTGTTTCCATGGGCTAAAATCAAAGGCACAGGTGTTTGTGACTCTGTGCCAAGGTCTCTGAGCCCCTGCCAGGGTCTCCAATCACCCAGGGCAGCCAGAGCAATGTCCTGGGTCCTGACACACATCCTCTTCAAAGACTGTACATAATACACACTATTCTTCAGATGATAGCAAGAGAGAGAGATTATGAATGGAACCTCCTGGATATTATCTAAGTCACTATTTTTTTATAACTTGATGTACAGCACCATTTAATGTTTTATGTTGATAAAAGGCCAGTTCACCAAGAGGTTCTCAGTGAATTGCAATGTACTGAAACATCACATCAAAACACTGACATCTCAAAATGATCACTTACTTGTAGGAAATAAAGCTCTGCAAACAAACTCTGTATTTATAAAATAAATGGAAAAATTCACTGTGAATTTAGCAAGAGCAAAAGTAGTTAGAAAGTAAGATGAGAAACCACAGAGCCTTAACTACTGCATTAAAAAGAAGCTCTTTCTTCATTTAATACAATACCTCCTTTGTATAGGCTGAAAACATAAAATATTACTGGTTATATAAATCTCAAGCAGAAGTAACTGTAGGTGGCTTGGAACAAGTAAATGCTGTATTTATACAAGTGCAGCACTCTGCAAGCAATATTAGTCAGCCATTGAGCAGGTTCCCTGAGCTCCAGTACACTGAATACGTGCATAATTAGGGCTTGTTTGCGTGACATCTGGTGGGGAAATAATATCACATCTGATATGAGAGATACAAAAATATTTTCATAAAACAAAAACTCGCAGCGGAACAGGACCGTGATGTTCCTTTTCATAACAAGCAGCCTCACATCAACAGAACCCAATCATCCTACAATATCAACTGTATCAGCTCTCCAGAACACAAAACAAGTCAGGGTGCAATTAGACACAATTTGCCAAGATTGGCAAAACTCAATTTCCTTCATCTCCTTGTGTCCACACAAAATGGAACTCAGGTAATGTCAAATGCAGGCAGATGGCTGCTGTTGAGTAAATCCATTTATCATTCAAAGACCTGACTGGGCAGCCCAAATTCTCCCTTGCTTAGAGGCATTTTATATATGCACAGTCCTCATAAATCTGCCCATGAGTTGTGCTGTACACATTATCCTGCAGAATAATGTCTGTGGAGCAAAGTCTGTTCCTTCTGGGTGCTGTTGGATTGGAATTGGGAACAGAACCCCGTTGTCTGCAACATTCTCAACAACAGCAAGAAAACAAAAAGCGAATCCAAATGAAAATGAATTTAAAGGGGGAGGATTTGAAGAGAGTTGCACTGGACTCTAAAATCTCTATTCATGTGACAGTGTTCACAGGGGTCTCAGATTGAGGGAAGAGACAAGGATCTGACTCCATGTTTCAGAGAGCTTGATTTATTATTTTATGATATCTATTACATTAAAACTATACTAAAAGAACAGAAGAAAAGATTTCTTCAGAAGGCTAGCTAAGAATAGAAAAAGAAGAAATGAAAACAAAAGTCTGTGGCTTGGACTGTCTGTCCGAGCCAGCTGACTGTGATTGGCCATCAATTAGAAACAATCACATGAGACCAATCACAGATCCACCTGTTGCATTCCACAGCAGCAGATAATCAATGTTTACATTTTGTTCCTGAAGCCTCTCAGCTTCTCAGGAGGAAAAATCCTAAAGAAAGGATTTTTCATAAAAGATGTCTGTGACATATTCATTGCTTGCATTAAATCAAGAGGAATGTTCAGTGATCACACAAATACCCTCCCTGTGCTCTTGGCAGGGCTGTTCCAAGTGCTGAGCAAATTTGTTCAGAACTGGCTCAAATACCAGAGCACTGTGCCATGTGCTGTGCCACACTGACATCCCCATTTTACTCATTTTATAATTACATTATACACATTAACACACCCCCTGTAACTTCTGCATTACTGACTGCCTCTTTCTCACAAACACAAAGGTTACCTTAATAAAGCTCAAAATTCAAATCAGGGGCAGGAACAGAAATGAGGCCAAACTCAAAAACAAGAATCCTACACATCTCTGGTTCTGATTTTTCAGGTTCTGCAAAATACTGCAGGTTTTGATGCCTTCATAAACAGAGATCTTCATCCTGCAGAATGCCATGCCCTTCTTGGGGCCTGTGCACATACAATATAATTTAAGCAGTTGAATAATTGTTTAGATTTCTCTTTTTTTAGCATGGAAAGCCTGTATGAAGCGGGGATGATAACACCTTTTTGAACATTTCTGTCCTAAATATTTATTTGGGCAACAACATCTGGTAAAAACAAAGACCATGATCCACCTCAAGTGGATTCAGGCAAGAGCACTCTCTGTAAATCCAGCAGAAAAAGAGATGTCTGAACTTTGAGAAAGAACAAAGTACAGCTGCTCCACAATCTGAAGCACTGTGGGTAGCTGCAAAGTAATTCCTGCCCAGCTCTCCTTAATCCTGGGATTTAAAAGCACTTTTCCCAAGTGTGTGAAACTCATTATCAATGGGAAAAACTATAGCTGCTGCTACTCACAGACCTGCAGCAGGGCAACAGCACACAGGCACAGAGAATTAGGAAATGCGGAATTTGAGCCCCAGGCACAGAGAATTAGGAAATGCCTATAATGTAAATACAAATTTTGGGGTGGCTTTGTTTAGGAGATAATCATTATTTTATAATGCCCTTCACTTTTCTGTACATTTACCAACATTTCATTTGATATCCCTTCACTTCCTGAGTTTTCTGACCAGCTGACCTATTTTACCCATGCAGTTTAAACCAAACTTCAGGGTTGAACTACCAGATAAAAATGCTTTTAGAAATTATGTTATCAAGTTCTTAGTGCATCAAGTGGTGTAAAATCTGCTATCACAGGATGGTTTAGCTTGGAAGGGGCACTGAGGACCACCCAGCTCCAACCCCCCTTCCATGGGTGGGTACAACCACCAGACCAGGCTGCTCAGAACACCCAGGGATGGAGCACCCACAGCTTTTCTGGACTCCCCTGTTCCATAGAGCCGCTGGTTTTGCTTTTTCCCAGCTCCAAAGGGCATCCCAGAGCAGCTTTTCCATTCCCTGGACGTGAGACTTGTCCCAAGGACCGAGCACCGCTGACACATCAAGCTGTGCAGCCCACAGGACATGAGCTGCCTCCTTAAAAACAGCTCCAGATGGGGAAAAAAGCTTTTAATCCTTGACCATGGAAAGAAGTACCGGTCCCTAGAAAGAGGAAGGCTCAAGATACAACAGTTTGAAGGCTGGAGAAGATGCAATAATCAATCTGCCTTTGGAGGCAGTCAACCTCTCTAATTAACATAACATCCTTACCAGCAGTTACTGAAAATAACAACAAAACTCTCTGCTCACTGAATTTATGAAGTTTTCTGTCATTTGGATTCAGTTCCTGCATCTGCTTGGTCTCATTAACACCAGAGAGCCACAAAAACTAAGTGCTCATCACAGAAAAAGGCTCCTGAGAATGCTCACAGCACTGCATCAAACACCGGGTGTTCAAAAAAAAAAAAAAACAAAAATGAAGCTGAAGGAAGGCATTGCAATATACTGATTGCATTTTTTATTTAAGTCTTTTATTCTACACAATCTGGGGTGGATGCTCTCCTTCACCTTCATATTTTTATTGCTTATGATTGCTCCTTTCTGAGATTGCCAGTGGGCTGCAGAGGTGGTGAGGGCGACTGAGGCCTCTGGGAAGAAGCAAGCCCTAGGAAAGAGATGGGGTTTTGCTTTGTGATCCTCAGAACCCAAAACTTGGTGTTTGGTGCTCTGGAATGTTCCATTATGTTTCAGTCTGCAGGCATGGATGGTCCCATGAAAACAGCGTGGACATTCTGCTTCCCAAATATGTGCAGCTTCCCATCTGTGTGCATAAATACTGGGAAAAACCACTCTGGTATTCCAGGTCCAATCCCCATTTTAACAACATATTCCACTGTCAGAAGTTCAGCCCAGGCCCCGTGGGCTCACCTCACCTCCCACCTTCAGCACACACACCAAGGGAAGGCATCACTACAAGCTTTTTTTTTTTAAGTAATTTAGTTCACACCAGGCTAATTTTCAGACATCTCTTCAAATATTTCAACCATTATAAAATGATGGTACAGAGCTCAGATACTTTAATACGTACAAGACACAAATTCAGACATGCAGGCATTTGCTGTGTTTGCTAAATACCAACATCTGCTCCAGCTCCAACAATGACACTGCTGCAGAAGCAGCAAAAAAACCCACTAATCATCTTAATTAAAAGATTAGGAAATACTACACGTCATGCTCTAGCACCTTTCTGGATGTCAGTCCAAGTTAGAATATAATTACTAAGGTCCCAGCACCTTCTTTGGAACTCATACATCCAACAGCCAAAAAACAGCCTTGCTCTTAAAAATCCATGAAAATGTTCTGTATCAGCACAAGGAAACTGTATGAAAAATGCAAGCGGTACCACAACTTAGGAGAAATAATTGTAGATGTACTGGCAGCAGTAAAACACTGAGGAAATAAGACCCAGGCACGACTCAGGAACCAAACAAGAGCAGCAAAAAGCTTAACAATGGGCCAGTACTCACAGCTCTGAAAAATGCACATTTTCAGTTTTGGATGGAGCAACACAAGGCTTGAGGTACAACAGCACCTGAGCAGAGCAGAGCTGCTGGCTGTGGTTAATGCAAGGCTTTTGTCAGGGCTCAAATTGGCTGGAATGGCCCTGCCCAGACCCACCTGGAGCCCATTGAGCCTGGAATGGTCCTGCCCAGCTCACCTGGAGCCCATCTCACCCAGAATGGCCCTGCCCAGCTCACCTGGAGCCCATCTCACCCAGAATGGTCCTGCCCAGCTCACCTGGAGCCCATCTCACCTGCCCAGCTCACCTGGAGCCCTTTTCACCCTGCTCATGCTGTAGGACACGGCTGAGGTCCCATCCCTGTGGGATCCCATCAGCTCCTGCCTTTCCCAGCCCTGGCTGCTCCCAAACAAACACATTTCTTTCACCACCTCAAATTGCCATTGCTGTTCTGGCATCAGGAGAACCTTTCACAGCATAGAGCAGAGGTCAGAGGGATTAAGGAGCATTTCTTTGGGCAATCCTATTGTGGAAGATGCCTGGCTAATTAGGGGAACCTATTAAATCCCATCTGTTGTTTCATTTGGCAGTGCAACCAGGACTGTGCTTGGAAATCTTGTGGGTTTCCATGCTTGCTTCCATTAGGTATAATTCAAAATACAGAATAGCACAGAAACCAAAATAATAGCTGAAATATGGTTTGTTCTCTCCTCTCAAGAGACACAAATCAGCCCAACCATCAGAAATTTTCAGAAGCAGGTAGTGGTCTGAATGCCCTTATTTCTGGGTGCCCAAAAAAAGACCATTTAAAAAGCACTTTTTCTGCATGAATTCAAAAGTAAATCTGCTTACAGCCACTGCATTTGGCTTAGGAACTGAGTTGTCCAACACCACCAATCAACTCTGGCAACATTGTCTTGTAAAATAGGGCAAAGAGCAGCAAATTATTACAATTTCTACTTGCTCACATTTTCTACATATTTCAAAGACATAAAAATGCTTATTCTCCATTAAATTCTGAGAAACAGAAAATATTGTACCAGCCACACAAAACCAGTTTTACCTTCCAACCTATGAAATAATCCTATCGTTTTTTAGAGATGTTCACAAGTAAAAGGCACCAAAATAACAATTTCTTCTTGCAGATCCTCAGAAGAATTCAACTTTGTTCCTCTCATTTACTCAGATCCTTATAACATTTTTGTCCTTAGTTTTGAGATCCAGGAGTCCTGAATAAATAGCATTGCTTACAAATAGCTAACAGAAATAAACATACACAGAAATAAATGCTGGAGTATAAATTGCCATACAACTCCTCTACTGCACTCTCTGCAGCAGGATAGATTCTTGCTAAAGTAACATTTATCTGAGCTTGTCATCTGGCACAGAATAAAACACAATTATGCCCTTTAAACATTGAATTAAAAATATTTTCTGTTTCTTCCCTGTGATCAAACCATATTTTCCTTCTCTGTGTGTATCTGCAGCTTATATTTAAGAAAGACTTGAACAGAAAAATATTATTCCTTAGCTTCTTAACCTGAAAACATGCAAGATATCTGCTTTAAAATAATGCCTTGCCATTTTGAATGCAAAGAGGGATCATCTTCCCTCATGCTTGAGACCTGAAAAAGAAATTCTTAAATTCCTAAGGAATTCAGGGCAAGTTGAGGGCATCTTTAAAGTACAGACCCACTCATGAAACAGAAGGTGTTTAACCTGAAATATACAGTGTGGGGAACGTGCAGCTTGCATGTGATTGTATTTTTTTCCAAAGCACATCATGGGAGCATCCCTCCTCTACTGCAAAATTCTGCACCAAAATCATACCAACATAAACACAAACAAGCACAATGAATTTTCTCCTTGGCTCTCCTGCATGGCAGGGCCAGCACTGCCTACCATTGACACAAGAAACCTTGCAAGGCATTGGAGCCCAAGGCATCACACCTGAAAGCCAAAGAGAAGGACAGCAGTGATGCTTAGCAGGTCTCAGTTGGTTTTCTGAATGGAAAACTACCATTCATGTCCAGGAGGACAGTTCCAGATTCAGCATATATCACCCCGTTCATAATAAGTGTTAGGACTAAGTAACTAATAAAAATAATGTTTAAAAAAACCCCAACAAAATAAACATACAAAAAAACCCAACCACAAGAAAAAAACCACCCAAACTTATTTTATTCTGATTGCTAAGAACAGAAGAAAAGCATGTATCTAAAATTAAAGATGCCTTTGACATAGCTCACTGACTCCATCCATCCTCCTCCCTTACTCTGAACACAAATGCCCCAGGAGCAAGAGATTAAAAACAGAGACCAAAATTTCTCTAGAATATGTTCTGTCCCTTCCTACACTCCTTTGTGCAACATCTGTAAAACCTCCTCCACCACAGTGTCTTTTTTGACCTTAAGAAAATAATTTGTTCCTCAATGCAGAGGAAGGATTTCACAGCCCAGCTTCTTTTAAAATGAATGGGATTCAGGTACTGAAAAGCACATTTTGTGAAGGCAAATGTGAGACCTTTTACAGATTAGGAACTGGTAAACTGGAATCTTTGAGGCCTCCCTGTCTGGGAAGGCTGCATGGTATTGCCAAGCAAAAAATCCAAATTTTGCACTCAGCAGGATACTTGTGTTAGGAGTGATCCCTTGTGCAGGCTGCCCTGGAGCAGGGGCTGGACAGAGCTACAGAACAAAGCAGGGATTGATTCAAAGCATCTCCTCCATGGATCCACCTTGGGCAGCACCAGAGCCCAGCCAGGGCTGCACCCAAGATGACCAAAATGGCCCCAAAATGCAGGAGCGCTCCCGGGCTCTCTCCCTGGGATCAGTTCTGCTCCATTTGCACCTTGCAGTTCATTGTCCCATTCCAGCTTTAGCCCAGGCACTCCCACCCTGCTTGTTTTTCTCTCTGCAGCCCACGGGGTTTGTGCTCTGGGGCTGAGATTGGGATCATTTGTCCTTGGTGCCCAGCTGGAGCAGGAATTGTTTTGTCTCCCTGCTCTGTGCACAGAGCTCACCATCCCTGAATGTGAAGCCCAGACCCACACACTGAAGCAGCACAGAATGTGATAAATATAAAAGCCAAAACCTGAGGCATCATTTGCTCCCATGGATTTACCAGACAGGCTGAAAACCTCCAGGAGCCCGTGGCAGCCCAGCACGGGGAGAAGCTTCCCATGGCCCAGCTGGGCCCAGGGAGCCTGGGAGAGGAGCAAGGCATGGACCCCTCCCTGGAGCTGCAGACCAGTTCACCCAGTGTGCCCCCAGCTTGGTTTTACTGGCAGCACCATAAATGCACAAATGGAGGACATAAGAGGAGTTTTTTACTTACTTTCCCTCAATTTGTGTGTTCTATGAGCTTTTTTCCTGTGATGTAAGCTTTCTCTTCTTGCCTTCTCATATACTTATGTATTTCTTTTCCAAAGGGCCTGTTGCAGAAAAAGGGCTCAAGGCACATTATAATTATACAGAAAAGGATTAAAAATAAGAATTAATTCAACCATCTCAGTACATAATGCTTTAATGATTTTTCCTTCAGAATGTGGAATTCTGAACACACAGTAAGCATGGCAGGGATATGGGGAGTTCCTGGGTTTCAGGTACAAAACATTTATGCACTTTAACCCAGAATTGATCTGCCAATCACTTTTTCCACATTAGATGGTCCCTGTGGAAATTAAAGATGATCATTTTTACAAAAGTGC
Organism: Zonotrichia leucophrys gambelii; assembly: GCF_028769735.1. NCBI lineage: Eukaryota > Metazoa > Chordata > Aves > Passeriformes > Passerellidae > Zonotrichia > Zonotrichia leucophrys. Next base: position 51,914,927 of record NC_088175.1, read on the forward strand.
CCACTTCTCTATAAGTATTTGTTTCAAATGGAGGTGCAAAAATATGATAAATATGTCAACTAGACCTTATTCTCTGCAAAATCTGATGCATGTAATCATTCAGCTATAGCAAGAGGAAAGTGTATACCCTGCCCCATGTCTACTGAAGTTATTCTGTTATTTAGATTATTTAAAGATAAGAAAAATACATAACTTACATGCTGGATGCCATAGCTGGGGAGGTTTCAATACTTGTTTTTATTTCCTACTGTCTCATGTAGATTAATTAAATATTTTAAAATGTTTATTTATTTAATAAGTTTAAATAAGTTTTAATCTATTTAATAAATGTAAAGTATTTATAACTGGGCTCAATGACAGTAAAAAGTAATAAAGAACCAGTAAAAAATAGAGGAAGCCATCAACACAATGGATAAATTATATTTAATTTGAGGATTATCTATAAATTTAAAGATTATGCTAAAAAATTATTGGTATTCAGCATGAGTTTTATGCATCCAGGATGGCTGAAGACAGATTTCATTTTTCAATGCTGTGCAAGAAAGACTTTTCAGGAACTAGCTACAAATGGAACAGACTTTCTGATATTTAGCTGGTTTCCCATAGCACATTTATCCTACACTTATGCATAAATATGAAGTACCTCATGTTCTTGGGCAGCTCAGCACTGAATTTTCAAATCCCAAGTCAAATGACTCTCAACACCTGACAGCAACTTTGACAGCAATGTTCCATGTCAGGAGTTACACTCCAACACCCTTCCTTCAAGGTTATGGCCTGATCCCAAACTCTTTCCACGCCAGCACTATGAAAACCATTTTCACATTCCAAAGCTGTACAGGCTGAAAACATGCTCAAATCCCAATTTTTATGTCCACAAGGATGCCTATCAGCATCCCCAAACACCAAGGACACTATTTCCATCAATTAGATGTAATCATGATCACACTGGGGATTTTTATCCCCTGGATCTCCCAGATTTATTCTGCATTACATGAACACCACACAGGTGGATTCTACACATGAAAAGCTATGTAAGCAGAAGAATTTTTCTTCAACATAAAAACAAATTATATTTTCCTTCAAATACAAACAAATTGTATTTTCCATCAAATGGAATTAGCCTCTTGTGGAATCAATTCAGAAATCTTAACTGAACACTAAAAACTTTCACTCTAATTGGGTTACACATTTCTTCTGGCATCAAGTTCAGCATCCAGGCTGATGTTTTCAAGGAACCAATGTAATATCAGAAATGTAATAAAGAAAAAAAAAATATGGATCTTATTAAATTAAAGCCAGCCATTAAATCCAGTGCTTCAGCTGGCAAAACTCTCTCCTTATGAGTCTGGCTTTGGCACTTAAGAGAACTATAAAAATACCTAGGAAATTCTTTAAATAAATGCCAGCACACTGTTAACTATCAGACTATATTTGAAATCGGATTTGGTGCTGCTGTGTTTCCATGAATTCTAATGGAACTCCTCCAAATTTTTTCACCACTGCAAGCAAACCTGAAATATCTCATTTTGCATTATTTTTAGCTGAAATGTATGTCAATGTGAAATCATTTGAACTACATTAGTAGAACTAAAATGATCCCCAGTGTAAATCCATTCACATCAGCTACATCAGGAATGCATTTCACCACTAGAATTTAAAAATGTAAAATGCCCAAATCACAATAAAATTATTTTTCTGAGAGGTGTCAGTATCACTAGGAAAGGTCTGACAGAATCAGGAGCAGTAATTTGGAGCCATAACAGCGCCATTAAAGGGTTTCTCTGGCACAAAATTTCAACCAAAGTAATACTTAACACAAATTTCTATTTCTTAAAGCACTTGGGATCTTTGGGTTTTAGCATGTTAGTGGTAGGACTTTGGCATGATAAAACTATATTGTGACTAGACCAACAGATAGCTGAAAAATCAAATTGCAAACCCAAGTAGAGGTATTTGCTTCCACTCTGGAATGCACAATTCTTTCTGTGATTCAGAATGCTGACAGCACAGCCTAGCACTGAGCTCTATAGATCCTATTTATCATGACCAAGTGTTTATTCGCTGCAGGAGGCTCCAGCATTACCTGAGGACACACCCAGAACGTTGCTCTGCCAACTGCTAGGAGCCCCTGCAGTCAGAGCTTCTCCTTCTGAGAGCAAGGAACTGCTCAGAAAACAGCCCAGCATGGACACTGCACACTTGTTTAAATGAACAGTTGAGTGCTTGAAGAAGTTAAGATTAAATTTTTTTTAACAGTCATGTATCAAGGAAACAGAGCAAAAAACCAGTTTGATATTAATAGCAATCACTATTCTTTTGTGTTACTTATAGAAGACAAAACCAGCAGAGGCTGTAATGAAGAACAGAACTGTAAATGAAATTGATGCTGCAACAAACTGCATCTTCTAGCACTCCTGAACAGGAGTTTGTCAGCATCTGGTCTCAGCTGTTTATTAAAGCACTCCCCTCATGCTGAGCTCCCTGGCTACAGCACGAATGCATTTTCAAAGTGATTCAAAGAGTTTTCTCCTTTCCATCAGAGGTCTGAAATCCCACCTCTTATGAACCACCTCCCCTTCCAACCAGTCAATGCTGCAAACACACAGAACTTATTTTCCCTAAGTTCTTTATTCACCTGCTCAGTGTTTCTTTCACTCCTAGCTCGTTGCCATGGTCCCAGGCACTAAATGCTCCCTGGTGTCAGACAGAACCAGGACCAAGCCATTCAGCAAGAGAACCCTCGTGCCCTTTAGGCCATTAACTGCTATCTGTGAAAGAAATACTTCAGTTACAGGTTTTATAGAACACTCATCCTCGCTGCTGATATTGACTCTGTGGGAAAAAATATTTAGCACGTTGAACTCAGGTCAGCTGGAGTGAAATGTAACATTAAATTTTGGCAAATGCCTATGTATAAAGTCACTGAGTCACTTCACTCAAAGCGCAGCTGGGATTGACACCACCACAATAAAAAGGAGCTCTCTTTAATGCTTCACATCAAAAATATAGTGAAGCCTGCTCAGTGTTTTTAAATTAGGAATCAGACACTTAAACACACATTTTGAAGCAGGGCTCAGCACAACGCAGTCTTTTGTGTGTTGTCTTTTTTTTTTTTATTTTTCTGCAATGCAAAAGAAGACAAGCAGAGAAACTTTTCGAAGAGACTCACAGAAAAATTATGAAGGCAAAACCCAACCATTAAAGAGAAGCCTGTGTCTGCAGCTCTGTTTGGTGCCACTGGATTCAGCAAACAAGGCTTGTCATGTGTAATATCATGGATGCCCAATTCAGAGTGCATCTGTTGTTGCTGTAAGTCAGTCACCAACAAGTTCTCCCTGCAAAAAACCCTCCATCTCCACTCAGCTTTAAATGAACATTGCAAACTACTGTCATTCTGTGGTGTTGGTAAGTCCTTTTTCCTTCCCCAACAGCCTGTCCCGGACCTTAAAGTGCATATGCCAATTTGGTTCAAGTTTTATAATCTGGAATGTTCCACAGTGCCTCTTCAAAAACAGTGACGGATTAATTGTGCCTTCCCTGGGTAATGGCAAGTCTGAAAAAGCCTTGTTCTGAATCTATTATTTATGTTGTATGCAGCAATATCTCACCTATCTCGTTCTGGACTCTGGAATATACTGCAGGCCAGCTAATCTTCACCAACCTGAACCTCCTAGGAAGGGCAGTGGGAGGTTTTGACACATAGCAAAACATAGCTGGCCTGAAAATCAGTGAAGAGAAACCATGGAATGCTTTCACAAGGACTCCATGGGACCCAATGTGTTCCTTTTGAAACCCCAAATGCCTGGTTTAGATCTTAAATGTTGCTTCAAATATACATGGGTGAAAGCTGTAATCAAGGGGAATTGCAGCACCAATAATAGCACATTATTAAAAGTCAGCAATCCTCAATTGTCAGCACTGTAACAACTGAGTATCTTATTATTTCTACCTGCTCCTCCCATACACCAAATTTCCTCAATACTGACAAAGTGCATGTACTAATCATAGACTCTGAATGCTAAATTAAGCAGAAAAAGAAAAAAAAATATATAAATTAGGTTGGTATTTCTTGAGGGCATCAGTAGAAAACACCGATTTCAAATAATTTTGATTAGAAAATTTTACTTCACAATCCTTTTCCAGATCACAGATATTCATAATCAAAAAGTGTATGGAATTGATGTCATGTCAGCTGTTTTGCCATCAGCATCACAGAGGAAGAAGAAACAATAAAATATGATGCAGAATTCACTCTCCCAATGATTGTCATTGAACTATTACATTAGTAAACATTCACAGTATGAAGTCTCTTTCGATATATCTCCAGCATATAAAGTAGTGCAAAAAAGCATTCCAGTCATTTTGCCTTTGCAGTCAGACCAGGTTTAACAATTCTCTTACTTCATTTCTTTCATTATTAGACAACAAATGCTGCAATGCCTCCAAAGAGAGTTATAAAAATAAACAATTTCTGGAGGGTCAACAGCCTTTCCAAAGTAAATTTCCAGTTAAAAACAAGCATTATAGATTTCAAGAAAAAAAAATTTAGATCTATCTTCTGTAGAATATCTTTTTACAATAAATTTACCATTTGAAAAACAATGACTATGGTATCCAATGATTTATGGTAGCTGCTATTAAAGCACTGATAAATAGATAAATGACTACCAAACTTCATTGTTTCTTACATAGTAAATACCTCTGAATGCCAACTTTTACCACAGAGCTGTTATTAGTGATGTCGACAGTTCATGCACCCACTTTAAAACTGACTTGGTTTTAATAAATTTTTCAGCCTCATGTGCAAAACACTTGCATTCTAATAAAAATATAAAGTCTGAAAATTTATCAGATCTAGCAATCCTTTCCTCAAGTTGTACCACTTACTTGATATGTAATACATGTTCAGCAATGCTTTTTATTTGTATTTAACCATTAAATGGCATACTACTGTATGCTGCAGACTCTTGTTTGCATATTTCGTTATTTTCACTGCACTCTTTAATGCATAAATATATTTGGAAACGCTCAAAACTACACATCAGTTTCCACAGAATTTGAATTTACACAGTTTTTCTTCTCTGACTCACTGCTATTCCCCGTGTCCTGACTTTTAGTCTCCTTTACACAAAGAGATTCTTTAACTCCTTCTTCCATCTCCAAATACTCTGATTTATCCTCTGTGGATGAAGATGATGCGCTCCTAAATTTCTTCAGTAAATTTGTAGGGAGGTAAGGGCAACTGACAGCATTTTGCATCATCTGCGTGTGCTCTTCGTTCTCAGTTTCTCTGTGGTAGAAATAGTTAAAATTGGAGACAATCACTGGCACTGGTAAAGCAATGGTTAACACTCCTGCAATGGCACACAGGGACCCGACTATCTTCCCACCCACGGTTATGGGTTTCATGTCCCCATAACCGACCGTAGTCATGGTCACTACGGCCCACCAAAAGGCATCTGGGATGCTTTGAAAATGGGTGGCAGGCTCGTCAGCTTCTGCAAAGTAAACAGCACTGGAAAACAAAATGACTCCGATAAAAAGGAAGAAGATGAGGAGGCCAAGTTCCCTCATGCTGGCCCTGAGCGTGTGACCCAGGATCTGCAAACCCTTGGAGTGCCTGGAGAGCTTGAAGATGCGAAACACCCTGACCAGACGGATGATCCTCAGGATGGCAAAGGACATGGCCTGCTGGCTGCCCTGCTCCTGCGCCAGGTCCGTGCCCAGGGTGATGAAGTAAGGCAAGATGGACACAATGTCTATGATGTTCATGACGTTCTTGAAGAAGTGTGCTTTGCTGGGACACGCAAAGCAGCGCACTGTAAACTCGAAGGAGAACCAGATGATGCACACGGTCTCTACAATGAAAAAAGGGTCATTGAAGATGGTGTGCTCCCCAGCGTCCAGGCGGAGAGACTCGTTGGAAAGCCCCTTCCCTAAGCTCAGGGACATGACGAATTCCTTGTCATCTCTGAACTCTGGTAAAGTCTCCAGACAAAAGATGACGATGGAGATCAAGATGACCAAGACAGAGACAATGGCGATGCCTCTGGCTGGACTGGAGCTTTCCGGGTACTCAAACAGCAGCCACACCTGCCTCTTAAACTCATTCTCTGGCAAAACCTTTTCCTCTTCCTCTTTGACAAAACCTTCATCCTCCCTGAACTTGAGCATGGCCTCCTCCCCAAGCTGGTAGAACTTCACCTCCTCAGAGAAGATGTCAAAGGGCACATTGACCGGCCTCTTCAGCCGGCCACCGCTCTGGTAGTAGTACAGGATGGCGTCAAAGCTGGGCCGGTTCCTGTCAAAGAAGTACTCGTTCCTGAGAGGATCAAAGTACCTGCCCCTCTTGGCTGGGTCCCCCAGCAGCGTCTCCGGGAACTGAGCCAAGGTCTTCAGCTGGGTCTCGAAGCGCAGCCCCGACACGTTGATCACCACGCGCTCGCAGCACTCGTACTCGCTGTAGCGGACGGAGCTGTAACCCCCGGGGCCTCCCCCGTCATCGGGCGGCTGGTCCGAGTAGGAAAACTCATCCTCCCCATACTCATCGCTGTAGTAGAGCTTCCCTTCCTCCTCGTCGTCTTCATCCTCTTCTTCGTCCTCCTCCTCCTCCTCGCTCAAGTCCTTCAGTATCCTCTCCTCGGAACCACTGAGCGGCAGCAGCTCGGAGCAGGGGAAGGAGGCCCCACACTCCCTGCTGCCCAGGTGGTGGCTCCTCTTCTTGCCCTTCTTCCTCCTCTTGCCGCTCTGCCGGCGGGGCAGGCTGCCTGAGCGTGAGGAGGAGGCCCCGCGGGCCTGCTCCTGGTGGTAGTGGTGGTAGGGCCCCCCTCCGCCCGCCGCCCCACCTTCCACCGCCGCCGTGGCCGCCGCCACGGCCGCCGCCGCCGCCGCCCGGGACTGGGCCAGGCGCTCCCGCTCGCGGGCCCGCGCCTGGGCCGCGTAGCCGTAGGGCATGTGGGTGTTGCAGCCGGAGCTGTCGGCGCTCACCATGGCCACCTCCATCTTGCAAGTCTTGTTTTGGTTTGTGGGCGCTCGCCCTGACGAGGTTTTGCGCTATTTACAGCGTGACTTTGGCAGCCGGGAAGTTCAAAGCCATCAGCGTTCGGAGGGCGGTCACCTGCGCGTCGAGCGGGGAAACGTGGTGGTAGCGCTGAATCTGTACTTTGGAAAACCACAGAGCCACATCTTCCTGTTCTCTGGAAGGTTTGACACAAACTACTGTTTAGCTAATGAGAAAAGATGAAATTCTCAGATTGGGCCAGAGAACAGCTGAGACCTTGTTCTTCCATCCACCAAGCCCCTTTATTTTCATTTATCTCCTGCAGCCGTCACAGCTGTACCTGATCAGAATCATGACTGCCTCGCAGGCTATAAAGGCTGCATTCCTCAGGGGAAAGAAAAAAAATATGCAAACCAAAGGGTACCTGTTCTCCACAGATGGTTTTAGCTCATCATTGAAACCAAATGCAAATAGTCTCTTTCCTCATTATTTGTTCCTGGTAATGCTTTGGTCTAGCACACTTACTGTTTAATGTCATTTCTTGGAGAGCTGAAGTTAATTCCAGCCATTCACTTCATTTACACAGTGAGGAGGTCTCTGCAAATCCTTTCTTCAGCCTGTCAACAATGTCTCAAACCTGGGAGCAGCACCCAGGGCATCAGCAGCAGCGGTAAGAGGAGGAGGAGGCGATGGAGGAGGAGGAGGAGAAGGAGATGAAGACTGAGAAACTGGCTCTGAGGTCCCCATAGGACACAAGGGAGTGGATGGGTCACCCTTTGGTTATGGTCATGCAGAAGAAGCACTTAACCTGAGGCACATGCACAAACACACAAAAATAAAAACAAAAAGGGAAAAGATTGGATTGTTTTCCTAAAAGGTCACACCGATCAAATGAAACTGTGTCATCTATTACCATGGCATTCAAATCTTCTCCTGCCCACACTATTCACACTTCTACATTACACACACACCCACATCACATGCACAGAGATTTTGAACGACTCCGTGGGTAAGGATGTGGGTGGGTATGTCACATATATATAGAGACAGATACAAAATCCCCACCCATATAAGCACTTGCATCCATACACAAACATATGCATGCTCCTGAAACACCAACACACATAAACACCAATAAAAATACTGCAACACACAGTGCATTCAGGTCTTTGAGCACATACGTAAGAGATACACCTACATATATCCACGCGAAACATTAAAGAATAAATGTATCTAGACAAAGAGCTTCTGTTGTATTTGCAGAATCAGGTGCGGGAATGTTACATTTTAATCTACAGCAGAATCGTGTTTCGATCACAATGAACATCTCGCTGGATTTAATTTGAGAACGGGCACGTACAATGCTCAGCCAAGTGAAAACACCGTGATATGTCAAGAAAACAACTGCAGGTGCACTGAAGCAACATCTACATGCAAGCACACACACCAAAAAATACACAGTCCCTCACACCCCCCTTTGAAACAGAAACCTCATCTATAGCCACATCTATTAATACGCTAGAGAAGGTGAACACGAACTATTAAATGACGCTATTTTTGAAACCGTACCTACGTGCCATGCAGAAGAAGACTCTAAAAACGCCGTTATACTTACTGATCCTAGGCAGAGAAATAGCAGCGCTGTTCCCGCTGGTGTGAGCACCGGGTGACAGCGGTGCCGAGGGGCTGTGCCGGCTGATCCACACTCGCAGGTGCCTGCGGTCAGTGCGCACCACAGGTTGGCCACTTATTTCTGCCCCTTCCAGCCGGGTGCCGGGGCAGCGAGCCGGGGCTGGGCGCACCGGGCACCGCCGCAGCCGCTCCCGCTCGCCTCGGCATTGGCCACAAGGCAACAACGAGCGAGGCTCTCGTCCCCACGGGGAAAACGAAGGCGCTGTGCGTGTGCTGGTCGTGTGTGCTTGTCGTGTGCAAGGGCAGGCGCGATCGCCGCTCTCCGCAAGCCCGGCTCTGGCGGCAGGTCTGTCAGTAAATAAATCAGCGCTGGCTAATCCGTGCGCGGAGCCGGGCTCCGGCGGGGCTGCCTGCGAGCGGCGCCTGCCCCCGCCGCGTCCGGGGCTCCGCCGGCTGCCGCCCGCTCCATCCACTTGTTGGGTGGTCCCAGCCCGGGGGGACGCGGCCGAGGAGCCGCCGGCCGGAGCGCGGAGAGCGGAGCTGGCGGCCGAGGGAGCCGGGAGATGACGGGAGCCGGGAGATGGGAGGCGGGAGCGGGGCCAGCCCGCGGCACCGCGCCCCCGGCGCTCCGAGCCGGCCCTGTTGCTCCGGAGCCGCCGCCCGCCGCCGCTGCCACCGCCGCTCCCGGCCCGCCGCCGGCCCCTGGCGGCCGCCGCCCGCACTGCGCCGCGCACGGCTCGGCACGGATCGGATCGGCTCAGCACGGCTCGGCTGCTGCCCCCGCCTCGCCCCCCGCGCCCTGCTAACGCCGCAGTGATCGCAGCCGCTGTGCCCGCGCTGCCCGCCCGGAGCGATGCTGCCAAGCCAAGCCTCTGCTCCCTTGGGCGTGCCCTGAAGGAAGCGAAACGCTTGGGTTGAGGGTCGCTCGGGTCCGCGTTCCAATAAATTCCAACAGATTGCAAAGCCGAGCCCGGATCAGGTTTCCCAGAAGGAGAGGAGAGGTGGCCGCAGCTGCGCGCCGCTGCCTCGCCCGGCCCCGAGCCCCCCGGCTGGACGAGCCAGCATTGCCTCTGCTCCTGCAGCCACCTCGCAAATGAAGCCAAATCAACTCTCAGCCCTACTTCTGCACCTGAACAGAAAGCCGGTCCTAGTTCATGGCTGGAGGGTGTGTTTGGCAGAGTTAACACCTCAAATGGCTGCACGGATTCCGTCTCCCAGCTGCAGCACGAGCAGGGCATAGACTGCCTGCTCCTTCTGCACCTAGAGAGCTGCAGCTGTGGCACATTCCACTCTCTGCAAGGGATGGCTGTGAAAATGCAGCTTGACAATATTTGACACTGCATCTCCAACTCTGCTGTGGACACTCCTGCTTCCCCTCAAGGAAACAAAAAAAAAAAAAAAAAGACTGAATTGAGAAGAAATCAAAGGCAGCGCTCACACCAGACACTTTGCCTCAAGGTGTTTGCAGCTGGAGGCAAATCCAGCATGCACAGCAAGTGGGTTGGGCATTTCTTTCATTGCCGAGGTGCTCCTCCACAGAGAAACCTCGAGAGCCTGGTGCCTATTTGCCTTTAGATCTCCAGCAGCACAACCCACATTGTCCATGTGGGTTATGATGCGTCTGTGTCTCTGCAGCCTACAGCAGTGACTGCCCATTCCCTCAGTGGATGACCTGTGAGTGCGTAGGGGAGCACGGGGGATCAGCCAGATCAACATGCTGGATGCCAGGCCCCAAGTCTTGCCAGCAGTACTGTGAAACATATAAATAGCACCTAGAGCTAGCTGGTTTTTTCAGCCATCACAATACTTCAGGTTCCATAGTCAATATAAAGTGAAAAACATAGATAAATCACTAATGTCATACTGAACGCCATTAAAATATTATGTCTTCTCTCAGCACAAAAGTGGTCCAAAATTTGGGTGCTTTTGGATGCAGTTAAACATCTATAAATTCATTTCCAATACCAAAACCCAGATTCTTCTGTAACCTGGCACAGGAGCATACCAAAGTCATGGATCAAACCACTGCCATCACTTCAGCACAAGGACATGTATGAAGCTATAAAAATACCAGAGTTATCATAGGTAAATTTATTGGCTCATTAGGAGCACCTAGACTCACTCCTTCATCAGTAAAGTTGAATTCTAGGGGCATTTTCAGAGTTCAGTCCCTTCATTCTCTAGCAAGTCTTTTGTTGCTTTTTATCAGTAGGATTTGAGCACCCTTTTATTTCTTTTTTGAGATGTTTCAAGGACTTGGGGCAAAAATATAATCGCTTATTTAGTTTTTACTTCTCTTTCAAAATCTCAGATGCATTGTCTTGTCATTATCTCATGAATGTTAAAATGGAAAATTCAGTGGACATTTGAGTGAAAAAGACAAGTAGAAACAGACCAATCATTTTGGTATTCCTTTTTGAGCACTGTTATTCTTTTTGGTTCTAATAGCTAAAGCATGTTCTTGAGCAGAGGTAAATAAACTGTGGTGTATGATTCTATACACACATAACTGACAACGGGAGAAGCAGAATAGCTTTTTTGTGCCTTTTTAAATGCATTCTAATGTAATAGGGATCATGTAACCACATGCAATTCAATCTAGCTCAAAGATCTTACTTGATCCAATTTTTAACTGATTTAAAAGCAAAAAACAAGCTTAAAGTACTTGCAGATGAATACTGTGACTCATTTCATTCAGCTTTGTGTTTTCACAGTGTTCAAAGAGCAATATTTATTTAAGAGCTATTACATTTCCTCTGCTCTTTCACATTGATAAGGGATACTATTATTGGTAGAACAAAGAGAGAATACCTACACATCACTATCTTTGATAGAAATGTTACATTTTAGTAAAGGATCTCTAAGGAATGCTGCCACACAGATTTGTCCTGTTTTACAGTGATGTAGGTGAGAAATATGCATCACTGCTTAACTATGAAAAAATGCACAACCATTTAATACATTTCCATACAAAGGGAACATGAGGTTTACAAAGCTTCATTTATGTTTCTGTGCCCAATATTAATTTATGCTGCAATTCACACTGGCAGGGTCTGGCCTCAGTCCAGCCCTCACCTTCCTGCTGTAATCTTTGCAGTGAATAAAACTGAACTACAGCTCAGTACTTACTGCACTTCCAGACCATGAATTATTCTCCTTCCCTTTCAACCTTCTCATTTTGCTCCTCTGCTCTTTCCTATGCTTGCTTCATTGTTATTTATTTCTATTCACCTCTCGAGGCAACACATCCATCTGTAAGATCATCCCTATGAGATCAAGGGCTCCTTTCTAAACAAGCAAAATGTTGTAGCAATGGGAACTCGGGATAACCAGCTAAAAAAGGCTGTGGTCACTACAGCATTTCTGGAACATGATTCAGAACTTGCATTTCCACCCCCTCTCAGCTGTTTGCAGTGCTAGAGACCCCTGAGGTACCAAGGTAGCAATGAATTCTTGCCTCCACAAGTAAGTTTTGTCTCCCAGCGGTTGTATCACTTCAGGAAGTTCATATTTTATTCATATTTTACTAACTAGGCTCTGTAAGACTCCCCTGTCAAAGAATCTGGCTCAAGTACTCTTCTTTTGAATATGACTGGCAGTATTTAATGAGACACTTGGCAGACTGAAACACAGCCTTATCCTCAGTCAGTTCTTGCACACAACCTGTATGAAAAGCACATCTGTTCATTCCTCGTGCTTCAGCAGGCTAACCCAAGGAAGCTGATGCTCCAGAGAACAGCAGCCCTTCCATATTTTCTCTGGAAAGTTTGCAAAACCATGGCCATTCACCACTGAATTTAGGATGAACAGCAGTAAAAACTGATGGTATTTTTACTTGGAGAGTGATTTCTCGTACCAGAGTATGGATTTACTCAGAAAACAGGATAAAAATAACACATATGTTCTATTTTTGGGCCTGAATATTTCTCCATTCATTCTGAGCAGACAGGGACTCATCTCCAGTCTATTCTGAAAAACGACAATAGCAGAAAAAAAAATAAGGATAGTCTGGAGAGAAAGCTTCTAAATGAGGAACCAGATTTCCAAGATACCCACAGGCACATCAATCATAATGCTGACCTCCTTTTTCTATCCAGTATAACATGGGTTATTTATCACCTTTTTTTTTTCTTCCCCCCCTAATAATTTGGTTTTAGCTGAAATGGAAGAGCCTGGATCATGCACAGTGCCTTGTTACAGATATGCCAAGTAGTAGTGAGAAGGGTGGATCTGCAGTCTGGAAACTGTTATTTTAATTAAATCATGAAGGAGATGAATTAGTTTCACAGAATTACTTAAATTACCATGTCATTTGATTAGCTCTATTTCTGCATTTAACAATAAATGTATTATTCTGAATACCCAGTTTTCCAACTATGCTGACAGAAAGTGCAATGATTACAAAACTTGAAAATATCAGATGTTGTTAAAAATCCCTGTTTGCATATATTTTTGTCCAGATGAGAAAACATTATGAGGGCGTGGTAGACTTATTTCTCCCTGGGATTTTATAAGGACTATTCTGGAGAAAAATCAGACAGTAGGACAATAATTAATGTAAATCTGCATTATGAAGTTAACCATGACTTGAGGAACAACTGTAAAGAAACATCTGTATGACAAGATATTGTCAAAATATCTCAAAACTATTCCTGTTAAAATATTTCATAGTTGTTAGCTGGAAATTCAGGCATCTCATGGCCCGGGAATGTGCAGTAGCAAGATGTTATGTGAAGAAGCATGTAAGGAAAGGAAATTCAGATGTTAAGTATGGCATCAAACATAGCTTACATACATAATTGTAGGTAAAAAAGGATATTTCTATGAAGTTCTAGGAGATAGATGATCGTAAATTTCTATTAAATATGTTTTTATTATTCCTGTTTAAGAAATGGCAATGAATGGAAGATGTGGGTGAGGGAACTGTAGGATCAGACTAAAAGTAGGGATGCACCACTGTAGTTGTAGCACTCCAAACCATACTAGAAGGCTCTACTTACACTGATTGTTACACATAAATTAGATGATAAACATAAATTTACTGGACTAGAACATTTCCTGCAAAAGATTCAGGGCTGAAACTGCAGTAGGTACACAGGTGTCTTGGCTCACAAATTGATGATAGTCAGATGTAGCTTCCAGATGAATCTCTGGGTCAGAGCCAGCTTAGTCTGCTCTGGCATCATTTTGTCACCCTGCTGACAAACACGGAACAGCCAGGGGAGACTCCAGATGAGGGTGGTGAGGAGAGAAGCAGCCACCAGACCTCATAACATTCAGCAATCAACAGAGGAAGGACCACAGGCCTTTCCCTTTGATGTTTGTAGGTGTGTGAGAGGCGATGCTTTCATGCCACCCTTGCTCTGGAGGATCATTCTTCTCCTGATGTAATAAGGATACAGAAAATTGCTCCGTGTTTTAATAGGATACTCATTCTGCTGGGTCTGAGTTGGTGACATGTAGCAGAACTGTGTCAGAGTATTCAGATAACCAGGCAAAAGTCTGATTCCACTTTTTTCCAAAATATGCGATCACAAACTCTGGAGGAACATGTGTGCATTTTTAACCAGCCTTGCGTATCTGAGAAAATATAAGAAATTTTTAATAAGGAGGACTATGTTGACAAAAATGAGAATATATTCAATCCTGTTCCTAATGGCTTCAAAAAGAGATTCACATGGGAGCTGGATGTCTGGAAGTTTTAAGTGCCATGTGTATTGGTCAAAAAAACCTGTTCTCCAGTAAATTATAATTTCCTCTAGTTTATTAAACCTCTCTATTTTGGAGATATTCTTGTATGATCTCAGGGGTGTATTAAGCACAGAGGTAACAGAGAAAAAGATGTTCCCAGCTTGAATAAACACATACAATTAACCAACTTTAGTAGGGTGCAATACTTAACTACTATACAAAGTTGAAGAAAAAATGAATTGTTAAGATCATTAAATGAAATAAATGTGGCCAATTTTGAACTAGCAAACAGTGTATAAAAATCCTATGATAACCTTTATTTTGGTATGCTACAAAGTAAGCAAATAGTTCTGGTGGTTTTCAGTGTGACATTTACTGAGGAAAGCCTTTCCAGAATGGAAGTGCCCTTTCCAGAGTATTGGCATTGGTCTGGGCTCCAGGGACTAGCTGGGAAACAAGAAGTTAAAATAGGTAGCACTAAGGCAATATAAAAATTGCTTTAACACTGATGCAGAAATTGAGTTACTAAAAATACTTTTAAAATTACCCTTTTGAAGAAGACCTGCACTTCAGAACATTGAGGATCATTTACAGTAATGCTTGGGAGGGCTGAGGTGCAGTTAATGCAAGGAAATATTAAATTCTGTATATTGGATGAAGCATCCAGCCCTTTCTCCAGAGGGAAGAGGAAATGGTGTTCTGGAAATCACAGGCTGCCTTCCCTCACGTTCACACAGAGCTGCCACAGGCAGGGGAGGGAGGATTTGCACCCTTTGTTTGTCTGCACAAGGCAGGAAAAGCTGGGAAATATTTGCTGTCATAGCCTCATTGGGCTAAGAAGTCATCCCAATAAATAATTTGCATATGCAAATCAGAAATAACCCGTAGAGAGCTGATGCTGTTTTGTACCCTGGTGGCTGAAGTGTCACATTCATATTTTCTGAAAAATCCCTTCACCCAGGATTTTTCTCCTGGGAAGATGAGAAGCCTCAGAGAAAAAGGGAAACAATAATTATCTCATTTGCTTCTCCTGTGTTTTGCTGCTTTGGAATGTGGTTGGAACATTGTTTACCAACTGGTCATTGTTTGATTGGTTTCATGTGAATTGTTTTGACTCTTTGTCCAATCATGGTCCAGCTGTGTTGGAACTCTGGAAAGAGTCACAAGTTTTCATTATTATCTTTTGTTTGTCATTGTTATCTTCTGTTTGTATCCTTTTTCTATTCTTTAGTATAGATATGTAATGTAATGTAATGTAATATATCATGAAATAATAAATTAGCCTTCTAAGAACATGGAGTCAGATTCATAATTTCCTTCCTGCCACAAAACACCACAGCAGAGGAACTCCTGGAAAACCCCTAGTTAATATTAGCTCAGGTCTGCCCTATTCCTGTCCCAGGTGAGTAAAACCTCCATATCAACCTCTAAATTTAGAGAACTCTTGTGTTTCTCAGCTGCAGAATACTCCAGCAAATTTCCTCCCATTTGTCAGTGTGGGCACTCTCACTGTGTTATTATGTGCCCCTGGGCATTGCTTAACTATTGCTGAACATGAGCAGGGACAGGAGTTTTCATAGAGAGATAAAAAGCCAAACCATTTGTAAGTTTATGAATACAATTATCATTTTTATGAGTTCCTGAGAACTGCATTAAACTTAGCTGCTTTAAAAAATTGGGCATCGTACCTGTGTCAAAAGCCTGTGTCAGAAATTAGAACGTGGAAATTAGAGCCCAAGAGTTAATCTTAGCATGTAAGCCCAAGGTTGAAAGTCTTACTGAGGTGTGTTGTTAAACTCAGAGTTTTAAGTGGACCTAACGGTCCAGGTGCTTCAGATCTCTCAGGCTAACATGGATTAATTCCTTTCCTCTGTTGAAGTCAAAAGCTTCAGTGAATTGCTCAAGACTAGGTCTGTGTAGCTAATTAGCTGGAAATGGAGCCTTCAATTTAGGAGCTCTGTGTTCAGGAATGGCTCACCACATTCCCCACGTGGCTCTCTAGAAAAGGCACATAAAACAGTGAGCCACCTACCTCTCCCCTAAATCCAACAGGAGCAGAGTTGAACTTTCATTTTTGTTAATGTACTTCTCCAAACCATTAACTAACAGAGCCTAATGCCAAAGGATTTGGCGATGTTTCTGGGGAGCTCAAAAAGAACACTAAATCCCTCTGTGCTGGGCTCATAGATCCCCTTACCCCAATCTAAACAATAAATAATAAACAATAAAATAAACCAGCACTAAACAATGCTCTCCTTATGAGCACAGAGCCTCTCACGGGGGATTTTTGGTGAAAGTCTCCTCTGCAGGGGCTGGGAGCTCAACATTCACCCCACTTCTCTCACCACCATCCCTGCACACCCTGGAATGGAATAATCACTGAATATTCCCCACACTGACAGCACAGCACTTCCTAGCCACAAGCAGAAATAATAATTTGGGAGTGAAACCATTCCCTAAACAACAACAGCAGCAAAACCCCACCACACTCACAGGCTGCTGTGTCATGGTCCTAATCTGTTGAACACCCACGTTTAGGTAAAGTAATTTTCATTATAAATTAATAGTAGTAAATTAATTAATTAATTAGTAGTAAATTGGTAGTAAATATTAGTAATATTGTCCTAATACTACTGTAAATAGTAGTAAATTAATTAATTAATTAGTAATATATTAATTTAGTTAATTATAGATATTAGATAAATAAATCAATACTAGCAACAGGACTAGGCCACCTTCTGGTTAAAATGACCTTCACAAGGAAAACTCCTGTTCAGGGATGTTCACTGGAAGCTTCAATTAGGCAAAAGCCAAGAGAACTAATGTATAAAAATCCAGCGCATCTTCTCACCTGGACAGGCTTTTCATCCTTTCTGCCATGCTCATTTCAGGAAGTCAACTTCAGATATTCTTGGGGAAATTTTAGAATGTAATATCTTTTTTTTTTTCCTTTCCTGAAGAAAAATGAGGAATGCTAAGTTTTTCCAGACACTTATCCTGACCCAGAGAAGGAAAATTTGAGTGTGGTGTTGATGAGAGTGCTCTAGAGACCAAGGTTCTCTCTTCAACCATAGTCAAACAATGGAAAAAGCATTCATTTATATTTCTGGGCACTTTTGTGTCCCTCTAGCCCCCTGTTAGATGAGAAGGTTCTGCAGTTATTTCCTGTATCCTGGGGTGAACTTGTACAGCTCCCTTAGCACCTCAGTAAGAGAACTGCATTCATCAATGCACTGCTGATAGCACTGAAACTAAGCAAAGAAAATGAAGCTACTTTATTTATTTACAAGCTGATTTTCTTGGGAGTCATTGACATCAGGAGCACAAAATCTGCCCAGATCCATCCACTTCAATAGGTTCAAGCTCCATTTTAAGCAAAGTTTCTCTACCAAGTAAAGAGGGACCCAAGTGAATCTCTCTAGCACAAAGCTCATCTCAGTCTTCAGGGTCTCTTCATTACAATTTGAACATACAGGTATTATTATTATTTATCAAGGCAAATAATTATCAAAACCACAAGGTTTAATAATTCAGCACCACCAAGATTCTTCCAATGGAAAGTGTTGTGGGTGGCCAACAATGTTTGTTCTGAAAAAATGGATGGTTTAATAAATATAATACTATTATATAATAATATGCATTATATACATATATAATATTATATACAATATTATTATACTATATATATTATACATGCACTATATAATTGTATAATAATAATATTGTAAAATAAACAATGCTGGCTCAGCACGGGCATCTGAAAAATGTAGATTTGTGTGCATTACACCTGGAGCTGAATTCTAGAGTCACACCTTTATGGTGCAAAGTGATTTACATAAAGAAAAGTTCAACTATTTCAAGAGATGTCTACCAATGTCCTTTCTGCAGAGTGGAATAGGTACATTTCTGCTACCCATGCATGTGCAGAGCACATCTGCAGGGGCATATCCATACAATTCTCAGCTCTCTGAGGGTTTTCTTTGTGCATCTTAAAGGTTATTAAATGGCAGAAAATGGGACTTCAGTCATCTATGGAAGAATAAACCTAAGTCAGAAAAATAAATCCATCCTTCAATAATCCTTACATTCTTTCATACATATGTAAAGAAGTGGAAAAGGGTTCCAACTGTGATTTAAAACCAAAAGAATACAAATTCTGTCTGTGAAACAAATTCCTAATTTGCTCTTTTCTTTGTTGGCAAAGGGAAAGATTTAACTGAAATTTCAATCTAAAGGTGGCTAAAGCAGCCCAGAATACACCTAGAATAATAAAGGTAGGAATTAGCATTTTAATAATGGGGAGGTGAATGAATCCTGACAAAAACTTTCTCTGAATACACTCAAATTTCCTGTTTAATCCACAAATAAAGAAAAGGACATTTTGCATTGCTCATTTATGTCAGAGTCCATTACCCATCTGTAGGTCCTTCTTTAGGAAGAGAGATAAATGAGCAAGAACAGCTTTATGGGGTTATTTATAAAGTCCTGGTTCTGCAGAGTAGGAGTTCCAAACGTATGTTATTTTACATTTGAGAAAATGTCTGACAGATCAGAGGGTTTCAGGCAGTTCTAGAACTTCCTTTATGTTAACAATTCACCCTGTCAAAGTAATGCAAAAAACTCTGGCAAAACAATGTCCATTATCAAGGGAACTCATAATTGGCTTTCATATCAGCTTTCCTTCTTAAAATAGCTAAAGCAACAAGGCAGATAATTGCAAAGTTCGCAGAGAAGTGATTATACTCTGACTATAACAATCAAAATGCCAACAGACTAAAGATTTATTACACACATAAAAGGCTGAATTTTTGTTTACAGGTGACAAGAAAGCCAGCCTTAAAAATAAATAAACTATTAAAATAAATAAAATAGTAAATTAAAATAAATTTTATTAATAAAAATAACAAGATATAAATATTAATAATAAAGAAATTATAATAATAATAAAATAAAAAAACATATTTATGCCACCCCTTAATGCATTCTACTGTGATTTACACATTTTGGTTGTGGCATTTCAGCACTTTCTACGCCCTGGTTCAACAAGGTAAACAAAATGCATCTTGCTGAAAGGAAGTGATAAGTTACTGTTAAAATCCAAAATACAAAGAATTCTCAGAAGCCTTTGAGCCAGAATTTAAAATTAAACACAAGATTTGATCTGAAACCTTAGAAAAAGCTTCCAAACTTAAGTACTAGAAATAAAAATGTAAATTTATAGTTTAAACCAGGAACATGCTAAGCTAAACAAAAGAAAGTTCAGAATTTTAGAGTTTAAAATACAAAGAAAATAAAAGTAGCTGCAAAAATAAACAAAAATATTAAAATACAGCACTGTAGGTTTGTGTCATAATTAACTAAGAAAACTTATTCCATATCATAAGTCCATAAAACAAAATATTTAAAAATTGTCAAAACCATAAATATCCTTATTAACAGTGTTTTATTAATCAATAACTCCTTTAAAAGTCTTATTACTAACAATCTTAAGACCTTCTAAACCATACTACAGCAATGTGAGCTGAACTCAGCGTTCCTACCTACGCAAAAAATAAAATAAATGAACCACATCATCAAAAACCACTCACAAGTCCCATCTCTAACTCGTTCAGAACTCCCCACAAGTAAATTATCACAAGTTACGTTGCCCTTTCTGGACCACTTTTTTGTACCCCGACACATCCTGATGCTTCTTGCTGAGCTGTGCTGTAATTAACTCTTAATGTATCTTAATTAACGTATCCCTTTGTTCTGTCTCACACAATTGTCTGGAATGGTTTGTTGGAACCCTGGTTGCTGAGAATTTCAGAGTTACTGTGCTGACAGGCACTGACTCCCAAGAGAACACTGCATTGACCTGAGGCTGTGGAGAAGCTTCCAAAATGGAATGACAGGACTGGGATTGTGGGTGTGGATTTGAATAGAAGTGTGTGATATCACAGGGGGGAAAACTTAGAGTTGAAGGCTTTAGAATATAGTGATATATATAAAGGAAGATGGAGGTTTTAGGGCAGAGGCTGGTCCTCTTTCCACTTCTCTCTCCACATCTCTCTCCTTCTCCACCTTCTTTTTCCATTTTCCATCTTATTCTCCATCTTCTCCTCCTTCTTGTTCTCCATGGGTTTGCGTGGTTTTGTGTAATTGGATTAAAAGGTCCACATTGTGAGCACAGGTTGTTGCTGGTTATTGGGTTAAAAGTAAATATAAATCAGGTGTCATTTCTTGATTGGATAGTTTATCCTTTAAAGGCCTTGTAGAGAGAGATAGTTAGCCATTTTATTAGCTTTTTGGTAGAATGCTGCAGAATTCAGAGCTTGGAAGACTGTGATATAGACAAGAAATAATAAATATTTGAGCCCAAACATGAAATACCATCTCAAGTGCTTCAATCCCGACCTTGACAGAGGCAGGAAAGAAGCCAAGAACCAGCAACTGCTCCTATGGAATTGGATGCAACAGACATCATTCCTACCATGCTTTCCCACAGTTGTGTTCTTTGCACAAGCCTAGCCCAAACAGCAAATTCCCCTGGGCCACGAGACCCAAAATGGAATTTGGTGACGTTTTCTTCCAGTAGGATTCTTCCTTCCAGTCCTGCATTCAACCCCGAGTTCTGCCCCTGGTTTCACCTTGCTGGTTTTTGATGTTGATGAGTAAAAAGTTGATCTTTAAAAAGGAAAAAAAAAAAATCATTGCTTTGAAAATTCATGAAGGTGACACGGCAATGATACCTACTTTCTATTTTATATTTAGCATCAAAATATGTCATCAGTCAGGTGCAATCTTCTGTCTTCTACAGCTTCTGCTAAGAAACTAACATTTATTAAATCTTGCCATTGAAATTAAGAGATGAACTTTGTCACTTCTTTTGAAAGGGCCGTTATCTGATTTTCAGCAGTTTCCCTCATTTTCAAGGAATTTCTCTTTGGACCTTCCTATGCGTTTCTGGGACGGCAGAAAGGAACAAAAAATATGAAAACTGTAGCATATCATTCCAAATATATCACACCAAACAAATCAGTAAAAGACACAAAATAATTCTCAGTATTTACTGAGAATTAAAATCAGTACAAAGGGCTCTGAACAGCTCTCGGGTGTAATTCTCTGTACCTGACTATTCTGGCACAAGTGAGAATTGTTTCCCAGGCTGGAGTCCACTCATTAAAGAGTCTGTAGAAAAAAAATCTCAGTGAAGTTTATGGTAAAGCAATGCCAAACACAGCCCAAAGAGCGGGATTTAGAAACAACCTCTTCCAAATGGGGCACTTAATGCAAACACAAGTGCCCTGTTTTTCTAATGACATGAATCAGAAAGTCCTGGCAAGAAATTCTTCCTTAATACATGTGCTGAGATTTTCACCTTGCAAGTAGGATAAGTGGCTGCTGCACTGCATAATTATGCAGTTATTTTAGTAAGAAGTTTTTTTCTTTTCTAAAATGACCAGCACTTAACTATTCTGCCCACTGCCTAATTTTCATAATTGAACTCTCTTTTCATCTCTCTGGGAAAATGTAATTCCCCAGGGATATGAGTCGTGTAGGGGTTGGACTCTTTCCACTCTTACCTGTCATCCTCAAATTCTTCCTCCACTACAAGAAATTTTTCCTCCCCTGAGGTCAGCCTCCCAGTAAATCTGTTTTTAGTGATAAATCTTCATTCCATAACTCCCATAACTAGGGTTCTACAGATGCTGTGTTTGAAACACTGGAAATCTCAAGTTTTACTCCCGTGGCCTCTTTGATTGCTCTGTTTAGCCTGACAAGTCATGCCAAGCACATGTAACACTTAACTTTTTAATTAAAACCAAAAATCCTATTATCCTCTTAGCAGTACAACAGCCATGCATGACACTCAAGCAAAGAGTAACACCAAATTAATTTTCTTTTTTTTATAAACTCCTTATGGTTAACTTATCTGGAATAAGGAGCTGTTTCAGTTATCTTGGACATTCCTCAATGAGCAGTAACTATAAATAATTTCATATAACCAGAGCAGATGAACAGAGAGGAAACCTTTATCTGATGAAGCTCATACTCACCCTAAGGATACTCTTGAGATCTCTTATATCTGCAAAATAAATTTACTACAAAAACCAGCAAATCATTAGGAAGTAAAATCAGGAAGTAAAATACAGCTGGACAGACTAAACCAAAAAGTCTGAAGTGCCAAAGTGAAAACACAATGTGGTGAATCTTTTTTTTAAAAAACATTGATCAAGATGTCACAGAAATGAATTCTGACTGTGGTCATGAACACAAGGAATGAAAACACAGATTGGCTGCTGAGAACGAACCAGTGCAAAAAGGAGAGAGAGCAATGATTCCAAAGATGAAGTATTTAGAAATTCAACTGGGAGAAGGGAATTCGCTCTGGATAACTCTGCATGCATTAAATGAGAAATGTCTGGGCCAGGAATGACTGGAAAAAAAATGAAATCAGCAGAAATTTTGAGTCTGAGCCAAGCACAACAGTAAACGAACAGAAATCTGGTTTTTAGTGATGCACTTAGTGCAACCTGGCAGCAATTGGCAATACAATTATAATCAACACAAGCACAGTCATCAGGCACCATTAGGACTTAGCTGGGGCCATAAGAAGCACATCTTAGTCCAAATGAGCATATAATTCAAGGATATTTTCTCAATATTAGTAGTGGAATGTCCAGAATTCTTGTTTTAGTCTTTGAAAGATAAGAACTAAGGCAGCATGCTATAGATAAAAATGGGTTCAGAATACAGATTGTAGTGGCATAAGGATCAGGGATATTATTTCTATCCAGACTCTCATTCTGATTTTACAAAGATTGGGAAAGAATCAAATTCCAGTTCTGAAGTCTCTGCATCACTGTAACTCCCACTGTTGTTTGAAGGACTTTTAGTGAGTCACAAATGCAAAACTCAGAGCAGTTTCAGAAAGAGATGTATTTTGTAAAATGATTATTACAGAAATCCTCCTTCACTATTTTTCTGACTACCTAGAATACTGTGCTATAATGAAAAAGAAATCATAAACCTACAAATTTAGAAGAGCATAATTTCTAAAAATGAAATGCACCTTCCTAGAGCTATTTTTCATGATCAAATTAGCTTTTCACAGTAAAGACTTCCTACCAATATTTCTTAAGAAATACAAGACACTCCTTGCAGTGGAGCAGAAGTTGGGGCACGCATGAAATCTCTTTGTATGTGTGGGTGTGTATTTTGCTCACAAAGTACAAATTGCCCCTTACAGCAACTCACAATGTCACTATGATATTTTATGAAAAATCCTCTTGGCCCAGGATTTTCTCCTGGGAAGCTGAGAAGCCTCAGAGAGGAATGAAAACAATAATTATCTGATTGCTTGGGAATGTGGTCTGGAGAGCATTTACCAACAGGTGCATCTTTGATTGGTTCCATGTGAATTGTTTTTAATTAATGACCAATCACCATCAGCTGTGTCAGACTCTGAGGAGTCAGTCAGGAGCTTTCATTCTCATTCTTGCCAAGCCTTCTGATGTATCCTTTCTCCTTCTTTAGTCTAGTTTTAATACATAATTTTTTAATATAACATAAAATATGATAGGATAATAAATCAGCCTTCTGAGAACATGGAGTCAAATTCTCATCTCTCACCTCATCCTGGGGACCCCACAACAACACACTCACAAGGCAAGCACCTACAACAGGAGACTGGAGATAATCAAGTGCAATAGCTTTCCACTGAGAATGGAAAACCTTTTACACAAGAACTGTTGGCATCAAAAAGCCTGGAAGAAAACCCCATTGTAACCCCAAAAAACTGCAAATCCTTGTCTTTGCAACATTGCTCTGAGGTAAAAGCATCCTGTCAAACCTCACCTCGCGGTGAGGAAATTGCCTCAGAGAGAAGCCAAGTGGATTTCTGCAGTCCCAGAGGGAGTGGTAACCACACAGACCTCACTGAGAACTCTCATCTCTCATCAGTGTGGCACTGCCCCAGCCTTGAGCCATTCACCTGCTTCAGCTCCCAAAATGTGAATTACAACAGGAATATGAACAGGATTGGATTTACCCAGTCATAATTTATGACAGTGAGGAGAAAAACAGGATTAGCAGCTCTCCTCAGCTTCTAATCTCACAAAAGCAAGCTGCTAAAGTCTGAATGCACTGAAATGTTTCTGTGAAATAATGACCAGAATGAGCTGTGAGGGCATTTCCATCTTCATTAAAATTACAACTCAGCCTCTGGGTGCTGGCTTTCAAAGGCTGTAGATCAAGCCATTTTTGTGTATGTGCCCCATATGGGAAAATGCAATGTACTACAAACTGTTTAATGGACAATAGATTTTTTTTTTCCCCCTTAAAATCAGAAAACATGAAGAAACCACGTGGGGTAGAACACACTCACTGCAGTGTGGTATTTTCTGGGGGTGCCCCGTGGCAGGAAGGAAATGATGAATCTGACTCCATGTTCTTGGAAGGTTAATTTATTATTTTATCGTATAATATTATATTAAAGAATGCTACACTAAAACTGTGCTAAAGAATAGAGAAAGGATATTTACAGAAAGCTTAACAAGATACTAAAGAAAAACTCATGACCCTCTCCAGAGTCCTGATGCAGCGTGACCATGATTGGTCATTAAGTAAAAACAATTCACATGTTGGATAAAAAAATCTCCAAACCACATTCCAAAGCAGCAAAACAGGGAGAAGGAAATGAGATAATTCTGTTTTCCTTTTTCTCTGAGGCCTCTCAGCTTCCCAGGAGAAGAAATCCTGGCGAAGGGATTTTTCCAGAAAAAATGACGGTGACACTGCAGTCATTTCTTCAGACCATTCCACAGCTCAAACATTTATTCCACCCTGAAGAAAAGCTGTCTGACTTCCACAATTATTTTCTGTGGTCTTGTCATCAGTCAATGAAGAGAATCTGAATTAAAAACCGGCAAAGAGCCGTACCTTCTGTCTCCTTGTGAGAAGGGAGACCTGAAGGTCTTTTTCCCGTCCCTCCATGTCAGGAATTAGATATGGCAGGAAGCAGAGGGTGTGTAATTAACCACTCCAATGCTCTCCTAGCCTCGTTCAGTAATTAATTTGGCACTAATTGCAGATTGCAGGAATAACATCATTTATGATTCAAGTAGCAAATAGTTTGTCAGGTTCAAACCTGAGTTTTGCCAAATTGTACTTTCTTCTTTGCATTGTATTCAGCAGTTATAAAACTTTTTATTCAAAACCCAAAACCAACAGACAGCATTCCTGTAGAGAACAAATTTCCTGAGTTTTCAGAACACCCTGCCTGTCAACCAAGTTGTCTATTGGTGTGTATTTTCATTTTTAGAACATAAAAGAGACTCTCACTTTTGTTTCATGATACAACTCAAAAAACTGCATTGGAAAAATAAAGTGTTTAGCATCCATGTATTTTTGTGCAGTAACACCAACAGCTTTTTCAGCACAGAGCAAGAAGTAGCCTTCAGTGCCATGTGCAATTTCACATTCCTAGCAGCTGCATTTGGTGCAGTACAGGGTGGGGTTTTTTGGAAGTCTGCTTTTGCTGTCGGCACACTACATACAGACGCGAACGGAACGGGACAATCCGAATCAGTTATATATAATATTTATAAATAAACAAATAAATAAATATGCATAAATATATATTTATTTATATAAATAAATATTTATAAATAAACAGTCGTGAGCTGTTTATTTCACACATCAGTCTCAGTACATTGTTGGGACAACGGAGACAGAATATGTTTACAGTTCTCTGATCCAAATGGAATGCCAAGGAAACATAACATTACAGCATAGCATAAAGCCATCTATCTCAGCCTAAGTTTCAGCCAATCACACATAGAGCAACAACATATTGACAATAATTCTATGCAATCATATGAAGCACACGTAACCGTAGTTAACACAATAGAGACTTATTTTCTATCACGATGGCTTGTTTATGAGAGACAAAGCACAGAGACTCATTCATACTAACCTTCTGAAGATATACATTAAATAAACTTGTTGCTACCAATAAGGGCAAATCACGGGCTTATTGTTCTATTTCTCACATCTGCTTTACTGCTTCGAAAAATTTCGCTGTATTAGCAATGTTCACAAGTCTGTTGTCTGAGGCCTGCCGTTTTTACCACTTTCTCAAAACCCTCTAATTTTATGAATCCCAACATCTGCAGTAGGCTGGGAATGAGTTTCACCTCCTGTTCTTTCTGAATCTGCGCTGTGAAATCACAGGCTTGGGGCAGTCCAAGCAAAACACACAGGAGAGAAACAGCTTTTCATGATGTGGCTGTGTTGCTACTGATGAGTGGCTAAGTTGGTTTTTATATACACATATATATATATTTAATAGTCTATTCACTATTTTTTATATTCATTTGATTGTGTCTTGATCTTAATCATTCCCAAAGCTACCACTGTGCTTACTATCAGTGACTAACACTGCACAATCCAAGAGCAAGATGATTTTTCATCTATTCCATCCAGGATTTTGGTGGCATGATTTCATCACAGTGAACCATGCCATGTCTTGTGTAACACAAGACATACAAATTGATGTGTTTGCTCCTAGAAAATTCCTCTTATTTATGTATTATTTGTGGAGAAGCAGTTCAAGCTTGCAGGTTTCTGGAGCCTTTCTGGATTTTTTCCAGTAAATTCTGGAGAATTTACTTCCTAATTATTAATTTAAATATCATATTTATGATATTTAAATATCATATTATGATATTTATATCATAAATAATGATATTTATCCCTAGTACCAGGAAATTCCAGGATTCAGTCTTTCTGATTCACCAGAGAAAATCTAAAAGTGCTGAAAGAATTTAAGGGCAAATCTTCACTCTGTCTAGTGAATACAGAGCTGTCTTAATGCTTCTTATTCAACTTTTCATCTCCCACAAACAGGAGGGACAAGCAGGGAGAATTCAGAACATGAGGATTGGGATAAAATAAAAGACAGGTTTGCATTCTTGTTCAGAAGCAGAATCCCAGAGGAAAAAAAATGAGTGTACAAATGTGTGTGTCATGGAGGAAATAATGCATGCACCAACAGTGCACCATCAGTCCCAAATCCTGCCATGGCAGCACAGAATCACACCCTGGGTGTGATAACAAGACAGCTGTTATTCCTGTTTGTAATTGAATTTTTTCCAGGAAGAGCTGTAAAACAAACCAAAATTCACAGGCTACCTTAGCAGCAAAATCTTCACTGCATTCAGATTAAGAGAAGCAGAGAAACCTTTGGGTTCAGGGGGAGCTTTCTCCTCATATGAAAGGGGAAACCATGTTCAGAATATTCCAAAGCACTCAAGAGATGTGTCCTAAGAGAGCAAAAAATATGCCAAATTGTTCTTTGAGAAAGAAATGTTTCCATTTCCACATCGATGCCTTGTGAACATTCCTGCTCTGGGAAATGCTCCTTTCTCCAATAACGTTTTCTCTCTCTCTCTCTTTTGTCCCATACACATGTGCTTTTTTTCCTGCCATCCTGTGATAGTGCAGACAGTTCTCATAGAGCCCACTAGGCACACAACTAAAACAGCTTAGTTTGTTGCCACAGAAAATCCACATATTACAAATTAACTTGGGAAAATGCATAGTGGCTGCAGATGTGCTAAAGCTGACTTATTGAACCAGGTTGTACAAATCTGTATTTTAACACTAAATTCTAAGTAAAGTTATTCTGTTAAAGAGTTTCATTCATTACTCCAGTGATTAATATATCATTATATATTATATATAATATAATTATAATATATATTATATCAATTATATATTTTATATTATATTATGGAATGGTTATATATATAATAATTATATATAATATGTCTACATATTTTATAATATATAATAAATATTATATAATTATTACAGTGATGCTCAATCCACTTTCATAAATATATCATGCAAAAAAAGCAATTACATGGCATTCACAAGTTGAATTTAGTGTGTTTTCTCTCTGTAGATTAATTACTCAGTGTTAGACAATATGTTCTGATAATAGACTACACATCATCACAAGACACAAAAGGAATTAAGTGCTCAAATAGAGATTATAATTCGAGGTGCACTCATTGTTTTGTTTGTCTGTGAGTGGAATGCCAATTTAGGTTATTTTCAAGGTGAGATCGTTGTGTACCTCCAGCAATTCAATAAAGATAAAATCTGATTAATACATCGCCTAGTTTAGCATAAAGTCCAGCACTGCAGAAACCACTGATTTTGTTTACAACCACAACATACTGTACAGTGTTGTGTTGTTGTGAGGGTCCTCAGGACGAGGTGAGAGATGAGAATTTGACTCCAAGTTCTCAGAAGGCTGTTATTGTATTTATTATATTATGTATTATATTTTATATACATATGTAATGTAATATATATTACATTACCGATTATATATTACATTACCTATTATATATTACAATATGCAATGCAATGTAATGCAATATTATATAATATATTATATAATATATATAATATATATAATATACATAATATATAATATATTATATATTATATAATATGTAATATATATTATACATTACATATAACATATGTTATATTATGTTATGGTATAATATGGTATATATAGGATATGATATTATATATGATATGATGTATTAATTACTATTATAAGAAATTATATACTAAAACTATACTAAAAAATAGAGGCAAGGATACAGACTGAAGGCTAGAAAAGAATGATAATAAAAACTCCTGACTGACCAGAGTCCTGACACAGCTGGACTGGGATTGGTCATTAAATTAAAACAATTTACATGGAACCAATGAAAGACTCGCCTACCACATTCCAAAGCAGCAAAGCACAAGGAGAAGCAATCAGATAATTATTATTTACATTTTTCTCTGAGAATTCCTAACTTCCCAGGAAAAGAAATCCTGGCAAAGGGATTTTTCAGAAAATACCACAGTGACAGTACAGCCTTTCTTCAGAAGCTTTGCAACATAAACTTGAGGAGCTTTTTATAAAATACTCCATGATCTTCGAAATAAAGGAAAATAATGATTTCTACATTGCCAACAAATGAAGAAATGACCCTGTAAAGGCAAAGATGGCAGCACAGCGCACTCAGGAAAATCTGTGATCATTTCAAACAGTCCAAAAACCAATAACAAAGTGAGTTGGAGGCTGTTTCCAAAGGATTAAGTGAAACATTCCAGCTGAACTCTCATATCGAGACGCAACTGTTTGAGGAGTAACCAGTAACTTCTATTCTTTAGTATAGTTTTAGTATATAATTTCTTATAATAGTAATTAATACAATATAATTAATATAATATATTGCATTATATAACATTATATTACATATTATAAATTACATTACATTGCATATTATATATTACATTACATTATATATATATATAAAATGGGCACTGTAACAGTAACATTAATGGGCATAAAAATTGGGAAATACATCCAGATTTCTTCCCAGCAGTCACAACACTGCTAAGGCCTAAATTCAGTCAGCAGAAGCAGGAATCTCATTGGATTAGCACACAACACATCAAAAATGGGCACATCCAAAAATTGGACCCCAGCCTTGGGATCTCTGTCCCCTGAGATGAACTGAGCACTCATTTCTTTCCACAGCAAAGCCAATGTAGAACAGATTAACAATTTCACTGGAGAGGTAGGTAGCAGGGACAAATCCTCAATAAAACCCAGCATTTAATCTTCTTTTTAAAATAAAAATTGTTTATTTATTACTTACAAGTTGCTTGCTTACTTCACTTAGGCTGTGGCATTACAAAGTAATGAATAAATCCAAGTTGTCTCTCTCATGCTGCCTCTGTTCATCTACACCTTAATCCTTTCAATTCAGCCTGTCAGATGTCACAAAAAATGGTTTTTAGTGTTTTGATAGGTGCTCAGAATGTTTGTATATATATAAATATTTCACATTAATTTAGAGCCAAATATCCTTTTTTTTTCCCATCACAGTGGCTCAGTGTTTTACAAAAAACCAAAAATCAACCAGGTTATAAGAAAATGCTGCTAAGAAAGAATCAAGTATATTCACTCTGATATCCACTGGAGTTTTCTGGGGATACACAAATTCTTTTTGGCTTTTCTCTCAACAAAGATTCAGGCATTTCAGTTTTACTGACATGAATCTCTGAGATGATTGAAATTCCAAACCATGGGGGGGTGTAATTGCAGGTATTTGCATTTATTCCCACAAGTAAGTTACAAGAGAAGTGATTTCTGCCATACTTAGGTACCTGTGAACTAATCAGAATTAAAGGATGACTTGTGTAGTATGAAATTTACTCCAAGAATAAATGTCAGCACAAAGCCCACACAGCTCTTAAACTCCACTACAGTCTATATAAGGGCAATTTCTTATGTAAGGTAATACTATTATTGTCCTATATTTTCATTTCACATGAAAGACAACCTAAGAGATGACTAATGCTGAAACTGGAAAAAAAAATTAATTTTCAAGATAAAGGGCTGGATAGTTTGGATGTATATGGTCTATAAACAACCGGTAAAATCAAGAATAAAATTAAAAATTATACCATTCCTAATCTGTTCTCAGAATTTTCAGGTTGTGTGTGGAGTGATGAATTTTCAAGCTGTGTTGTGTCAGTCAAACCTTTTTCCACTTCACTGGCGAAACCTCCCTGGATTTCAGTGATAATAGCTTTAAATGAGAAATCCTGTAATAAAAATAACTGTTTCACACAGGCTTGGAGGCATCTGTTTATATTTAATTTGATCATTTGTAGTCAGATTTCTTCCTTTGGAACTCACATAACAAAACATTGTATATACATCTGATTTATTCTCAGATTGTTTCTTTACTAAAAGTAAGAAAGAATTAACAAGTGCTGAACTCACACCTGATTTTAATCCTGATTATTTATTTCATACACTCTAAAGCAGGCACTGTAAATGTTGGCCTCCAAGCATTTCCAAATTCCATTTGTGCTGGATAGCAGTGATGTGGATTCATACTTAGAACTCCAATTATTCACTTGATTTACAATTCCTTTCCACTGATATATATGCAGTGACAGAAAAAAAAATTTAAATTTAAAACACTAGGAAATCTTGTAGCTCTTGGAAAGGGAATTCCTACTCCAGTTTGGCACAGCAGCCACAGAATTGGCAAAATTTGTCATTTACTCTCCTCCTTACTTACTGGAACCTTTGAAATTCCATAACACAGTAGAATTTTTTGGGGTTTTTTTTTTTTTACATATGCCTCTTTTCCCACTTAAGTTTTGCAGTTCTCTTATTCAGCACTATGTGGAACACAGACCAATTTAAAAATCAATGTTCAGTAGCAGCAGAATAAATGCAGCTCGTGGGTTCATACCATTAATGAAAGCTTCCTCTGCCCTCCCTGTCTTGTAATTTTTGTGGTGAGCCAAAAAATGACAGTAAATATGTCTAATGTTTCCATTTTGGCATTGGGCACGTGCCTCTGAAGAGCAAGGCTTGGTTTTAAATCTTCTAACATCAAATATTGATTTATCAATTAAATAAAAAGACAATTAGATGTAATGGAAAGGTTTCCTTCAGAGGAACCACTTTTGAAGTAAATAATTCAATCCTACATGTTCAAGCAATTAGGTTTCTTTGGAATTCTTGTCTGTTTAGAATCATTCATGTAACAGTAATAGAAATTTATAAAGATTAATAGTATATCCATTAAAAGAAAACCATCCAGGAATGATAAATTAGAACAAATCAGATTAATATAAAATGTTTTGTTATGTGGTTGGAACTCAAAAGGAAGAAGCCTGATTATAAATGATTGAATTAAATATAAACAGACACCTCAAAACCTATGTGAAATATTTATTTTTATTACAGGAATTCTCATTTAAAGGTATTATCACTGAAATCCAAGGAGGTTTCACCAGTGAAGTGGAAAAAGGCTTGACTGACACAACGCAGCTTGAAAACTCATCACTCCATACACAACCTGTAAATTCAGTGTATTTTGAGGACAGATCAGGAATGGTATAATTCCTAATAATTATAATTCGGCTAAAAGCAGGTAACTCCAACCGAAATTCTTCCAGGATGATGGCCTGACCCACAGCATGGCATGTGAATGGAAGATGCACAGACCACTGGCATTTTTGTGTTTGCTCAAGTCCCTGCTCTTGTTTTCTTTATAAATTACTATTTTCTGGTTTTCTACTTTTTTTTCTATTAATTTCTATTTTTTTGTTTCTTATAAGATTTTCTTTTCTTGATCCCTGGACTAAATGTGGGGGAATGGAATGGAATGGGGGAATTGAATGGAAATAGTGGAAAAGTTTATGATAAAAAATATTTTTAATTACTCTGTGCTATCTTTCAAGACCTCACACCTCTTTTAATAGAATTTTTGGGTTTGTATGAACATTAATCATGAAAGGGTGTGGGTCAGATTAGAATCCAGAATCCTGCACACATAGCCTGATCTCAAATATATTTTTACATTCACATTTTACTAAGTTTTAGCACTTTTAAACACCAATGAAATGTTTACTTAAACAGAGTAAAGCTTGTATTTCACATTCCTGATCTGAATAAGGGCACATACCAGTCTTCAATATTTGCACAAAAGTCAGGCTTGTGTTTACTGATTAATGGGCAAACCTGTTAGGAGGCATTATTTTATCCCAATCTTTTATTGCCACGTTTTTTAAGCAAGAAACGCTTGGCAGTCTTGGAAAATAATGTGAAACAACTGTTTGTTTTCCATCTGTAATTCCCCCTCAGAGTTCAGCACATTGCCTATGGAACTGATGGAAAGTGAACCTGTTCCTTGGTGCCCCAGCAGACCCCACCACAGCTATTTCTGACTCTGCCCAAATTGATGGAGATGTTTCAACCACAGATTTTAGCTGAAATGGAGTCAGAGTGTGGCATTATATTTTTTGAAAAATCTCTTTACCAAGATTTTTCTCTTGAGAAGCTGAGAAGCCTCAGAGGAAAAAAAAGCAAACATTATTTGTTGCTGTGGAATGGACCAATCCAAGAATGCATCTTTGATTGGCCCGTGTTGGTTGTTTCTAATTAATGGCCAATCACAGTCAGCTGGCTCAGGCTCAGAGTCACAAGCTTTTGTTATCATTCTTCTCTACTCCTTTCAAGCCTTCTGATGAAATCCTTTCTTCTATTCTTTTAGTATAGTTTTAATATATCAATATAATATAATATATATTGATATATATAATATATCAATATATATATTATATATTATTATATATAAAATTATATATTATATATTACATATATCTATTATATTATAAAATCAAATATAATATACAATATGTCATTTATATAATAAAATATATAACATATATTATATATAGTATATCACATATCATATATAAATCATAAAATAATAAATCAGCCTTCTGAAACATGGAGTCAAAATTCTCATCTCTTCCCTCATCCTGAGACCCCTGTGAGCTCCACCACAAGAGTGCTCTAGTGGCTGTGGAGCCAAATTCTCAATCTGCTGACAGCAGCTGCTTCCATAAAATTCCCAATGCCTGGTAACATTAGAAGTCATGGCCAAAAAAAAAAAAAAAAAACTGGAGCAAGAGATTGCAATGCAGAAAGCAACAGCAAATAGAACACATTTAATCTTTTCTTCTAGAGAGTAAGTACCAGAAAAAAAATTAGCCTTTGATGCTGAGAGCTCCCCAGAAATAATCTGCACTGAGTGTTGGAGAGTTATATGGGTCATGTCTAATAATTTCTTCTTGCTATTACTATTGAAAAAAAAAAAAAAAAGCAAAAAACCCCAAAAAAGGTGTCTGACACTGTGGGAAATCATGGTCTGAAGCTTCCCAAGTGGTACAGATGACATACAATCAGGGGGCTGTCAAACAAACAAAATAAGAAATCAGGTTATGCTGTAATGGATCCCAGGTTCAGCAATCACATGAGGCACAATTCCTTTAACTGTGGGAGGCTGTGTAACCACGAGAATAAACTTTTTTTCAGATATAATGGCTCTCGTTTTATTCACAGAGGTAGAAAATTCCAGCTCTTTCTGACCTCTGGGAACAACCTCATTTTAACATAAGATGAGGAATAACCTCATCTTAACATTCTTGTTCTTTATTGCTCCTTTTGGATGTTGATGAGCAATTCTCTGGATTATATAATTCTGGATTAATACCTCAGAACCACAAAATGCTCTATGTATAAGATTCTATTATGTGAAAGATAACTGATTTTCCATGGCAAAATTTGGAAATTGCAGCTCCCAAAGCCAACTATGATTGCATTGTTTGAGAAAAAAGTTAACAGCTAACCAAGACTGGGTTGGACAAGTTATACCTTGAAAGGCTGGATTGAATCTTGGCTCAATAATTAAAAAAAAAAACAAGTAGAGTTTTTCACCTTGTAGCAAAGGAATAAAAAAATCATGCCAGTGAATTACCCAGAATTACCAATAGATCCCCATGCCTGTACAGCAGCAGTCAAATATGACCCTGTTAGGAAGAAATTATCACAACACCCTCAAATGCAACAGCTGATTTGCCTTTTCCAGAGCAGATTTTTGCCCTGAGCTGTCTGAAAGGGGCCCTCTTTAATTCACTGCATAACACAACAAACTGAAGCAAGGGATGCAATTTATCAGAATTAATTGTCTCAAAGTCAATCAGAAAAAACTCAAAACTCATCCTGGGAACTCTGAGTAAAGAAAACACATTTCTACATTGACAGAAATCGTATGCACCTCCACTGCTTTGTTAATCAAAATTAAATTCAGTCAGGTACTCACCCCCACTTTCCATGGAAAATTCAGTAGCCAAAGTGGACTCACAGAAAAATAATTTATTTTATTCTTTGTATTTTTAACAACAAAAAAAAATTGTTTCATTCTTTGAAACTACTAGATCAGACAGGAAAGGTGAAAACCCTAAAAAAATAAAAATTTGTTTTTTTTTTTTTCTAAACCAAGTTATTTTATGCTCATATAGATCCATGTTCTTTACTTGCCATCTTTGGTCTGATTTTGTATTGTGCAAATTGGAGGAGAAGCAGGTTAAACTATTACAGTGAAAACTCCAGTCCTGCCTCACAGTTCATTTGATCAATCCTTTTGACTCCTCATTATTTCAGGTGGTTCTTGCAGAATAGAAACAACATGAAAGTTATTAGGCAGCACAGAGGGTTTGTTAATCAGAGAATCTGGTAACTGATAACTGGAAGGAAGCTGAGGAGTTGATGCAGATGCCTGCTCTAAGCTAAGTGAGACCAAGCCAGACTGCCTGGGGCTTGAAAATATCCAGGTGGAGCTTGAAAACCTCCAAGACTCCACAGCCTCCCTGGAAAACCTGTTCCAATAATTAATTATTAGGGTTTTTTTCATACACCCCTGGAAAACCTGTTCCAATAATTAATTATTAGGGTTTTTTTTTCATACACCCCTGAAAACCTGTTCCAATAATTAATTATTAGGGTTTTTTTCATACACCCCTGGAAAACCTGTTCCAATAATTAATTATTAGGGTTTTTTTTTCATACACCCCTGAAAACCTGTTCCAATAATTAATTATTGGGTTTTTTTTCATACACCCCTGAAAACCTGTTCCAATAATTAATTATTGGGTTTTTTTTCATACACCCCTGAAAACCTGTTCCAATAATTAATTATTGAGGGTTTTTTCATACACCCCTGAAAACCTGTTCCAATAATTAATTATTGGGTTTTTTTCATACACCCCTGGAAAACCTGTTCCAATAATTACTTATTGGGTTTTTTTTCATACACCCCTGAAAACCTGTTCCAATAATTAATTATTGGGTTTTTTTTCATACACCCCTGAAAACCTGTTCCAATAATTAATTATTGGGTTTTTTTTTATACACCCCTGAAAACCTGTTCCAATAATTAATTATTGGGTTTTTTTTCATACACCCCTGAAAACCTGTTCCAATAATTAATTATTGGGTTTTTTTTCATACACCCCTGAAAACCTGTTCCAATAATTAATTATTGAGGGTTTTTTCATACACCCCTGAAAACCTGTTCCAATAATTAATTATTGAGGGTTTTTTCATACACCCCTGAAAACCTGTTCCAATAATTAATTATTGAGGGTTTTTTCATACACCCCTGAAAACCTGTTCCAATAATTAGTTATTGGGTTTTTTCATACACACCTGATCCAAGCCACTCCCATTTCCATGCATGAGCACTCCTTCCTTCTCCCTCTGCACCTCAGCTAAATCCTGCCTTCATTTCCCTGATCACTTAGCTATTGGCCTTTTTTATTGTCTGTTAATGGATGTAAAATTTGCATTTGCTCAGACTGCAACAGAATAACTAAAAATAGGGGAAATACTGCCAATAACTAAAAACAGGGGAAATTGCACTGCATTAAGTTTTACTTTCTTAGACAGTGATATTTCTGAGTATTTTGTACAATGATGTTTATATTTTACAAGTATTTCTTCAAGATTCAAGCAAAATTAAAAAAGGATGGGGAGGGACAGCAATATATTATTTCATTTGAGTGACAGACCACAACTAAAGGCTGAGTTAAACCACTTTTACAGTTTCCCCATTACGCATTCCCCTACCTGCTATCAGCATTCCTACTCTGAATGATTTCAAGAGAGGACTTCTGAGCTGCTTTAAATGATGTAATTTAAATGTCCACACTATAGTAGTATAGTAGGAGTCCCTGTAATATCTATGTACTGTATAAGTGGCCTTGCCCCAGTTCTAGTTATTCTAAATGAGCTACAGCTTCAAAGTCCTTAGTTGGGCAGCAGCTGTGGCTTGTGAAGGTTACTAGGATAAAAAGGGGGTGGGTTGAGAGCCCTGATAAAGCCACAAGGAACAGCACTGCTGGAAGAGCTTCATGGTAGAAAACCAGCTAGAAGGTATATATAGAAGGACTTCAGGAATATAACAACAGTATCATTACAACCAGTGGTGACCCCGACGTGATCCCTGATGTGATAGAGATGAGACAGCCAAGAGCTGTGGATGGCCACTGAGCCAGGACTGTGGGAAAGGCAGCCAAGAGCTACAGAAGAACATAGCTATTGAATCAAGGAGCTGAGGCAGCCAGGAGCCGCGAGAAATATGGCCTTTGAGCAAGAAGATGTGTGTGTTGTACACGGCCTTTGAGTCATAGGGGAATGTATGTATTGTACTTGAATATCTCATGAGGAAATGTATGTATTGTACTTGAATATCTGTGTAGTACTTAAATATGTGGGAGTAAAAGAAAAGGGGGAAATATAGTAGTATAGTAGGAGTCCCTGTAAAATCTATGTACTGTACAAGTGGCTTTGCCCCAGTCCTAGTTATTCTAAACAGGCTACAGCTGTGATACCCTTAATTGAGTGGCAGCTGTGGCCCATGAAGGCAGCTAGGATAAAAGGGGGTGGGTTGAGGGCGCTGGAGAAGCCACAAGGAACAGCACTGCTGAGAAGAGTTGCATTGCCAGAAGGTACGGACTTTAAAAATCTAATAACAATATGTTACAATAGGTTCATCCCTCAGCACCCATTCTGGGAACTTTTCTTTTTCCATGGAATTGTGAAGAACATCTCAGGAGCATTGCTGCTCCTGGAGCATCCTTTGGAGGCCAATGGAAGCCTTGCCAAGCTTTTGCTGCTCTTTTACTTCTTACATGTTTCAAAATTCAGTGCACCCACATGCCCTTGGCAAATATCTTTGAGTTTATTAATTATTTCTCCATTAATATTTCCTGTCTTTTTTTTTTTTAATGAGAGAAAAGCATGCAGGTAAACCTGAATGAAATTTTTCAAATATCAACACTCTAATAAAGAAGTGGTTCTTCAGCAGCCATGAAATAGTTAAGGGGCTGCAGCAGAAGTTTCAAACGGCCCTTGTCAATGCTTGATAACTTATTTTCACATCAAAACTATAAATCATGGGCAATATGCATTTCTACTGACATTTTAGGACAGACTGTAAAGTTCTAAGTCCACTTGGAGGAAGAGAAAGAAAACACACTGTATTAATAAAGAAGAAAAAGGAAAATATTTCATTTCGGGTTAGATTCTACAGATTTAGAATGCATGAAACTTGATGCAACTTCCTTTATATTTGCTCACTATAATGAAAATCAAACTATTTTGACCAAAGCATGTTTAGTTTATCACCACACATCTGTCCAAATTTTTCCTTAGGTACTGCAGCCCAAAGCAGCCTGACTGCTGTGAAACTGGTGGAGAATTTTATCCTTGGAGAATGGAACCCTTTGATCTGTCTCTGTAGCTCAGTGAGAGGAGCCAGCACAGCATTTACCAACACAGGAGTACCTGACTCTCCCAGAATAATTCCCGGAATAATGGGAACTGTAAAGCTCTTCAGGGGAAATAATCCCTCCCAATCCTGGGCTCTAAAAAAATTCTCAGTTATTTCTCAGCTCACTGGCTGAAAACAGCTTCTTGTGAGGTTTTTGAAGGATTTCAAGAGAGGACTTCTGAGCTGCTTTAAATGATACAATTATTTTTATTTTTTTTATGTAGGTAAGAAAAGCGAGTTCAGCTCACATTTTCACTGCAGTTTGGAAAGTCACAAGACTTTCCTATCAGAAAGTCACAAATTTCCTATCAGAATTTCTTCAGATGAAAACTGTGACAGATCCCACACAAATGGGTAAAAAAATGTAAATCTCAAAATAGAACCAAGTTTAGGTGGCATTACTGGTGAAAGAACAAGATGAGGAGGCTGGAAACAAAGAAAAATAAAAGAAAATGAGAAGAGGTCTGCAGATTTATCACAGGGGAATTCAAAGGAACAGCACAAGATATCACTGTTGGAATTCAGAAGCAATAAACGTATGCAGGAAGACCAGCAGAAGTACATTAGAAGCATAATATCCCAGAAACTACTGAAAGATTCATGCTTTTATACTCTTATGCACCCAGCCACAGTGAAGGAAGTGCATTCACTGAAATTCCTGAAGCAATGAGTACATTTTTGATCCCAAGGCTGTGGTGCATAAAACTCCTTCAAACATTCCTTAAATATTGTTCTACCCACAGGAAAAAGCAAAGTGTTAGGCATTCACAAGTTACTTGTTTCTTAGTCAGAGTGAATATCCCATCAGAAAAACAAATCTGACTAAACCCTTGGTTTTAAGGCAAAGAAAATTACCTCATTTGTCAGAATCACAGTAAAAACAAACAAAGATATAATAAAACTATGACTGGGAGACTGCCACTTCTGCCTCTACACAGCTGCAATTAAAGATAGGAAGCTGAAGGGACTCTCAGCACTGCTGTGAAAGCTACAGCAATTATTCTACAATCCCAGCTACAACATTTATTCCTCTGTCAGAAATGGGTTTGTAAAGGATTCTCAGAAGCTGACAGAGAGCTCACACAGCCTTGTACATCTGGGTGCAAACTCTGAGATAAGGTGTGCTGCCTTAGGGAGGCCATGGAGCAGACATGACATTGTTGAGAGAGAGATTGAACCTGAAACAAGTTTCAACAACTCCAGAATATGGCTTTGCAAAATGGCCAGATAATTTGGAGAACTAGAACGGTGAAGGATGCATTGTAGCAGGGCCAGGTGGGGTAAAATAATAGTGATTGGTGTTAGGAGTATTAGCAGCATGGTACAGCAAAAACTGATGGGGTGAAAAACATTTACAAGGTGTTGTAACCAGGAAACTGGTTGGCTTCTGATAGAGAGGAGTTGAGTTTTACATCTCTTGTCTCGCCCCTCATCGAGACTGGTAATGGAATAAAATCTTTTAAAACACCTCTCAGTTATCCCATCTCTGTAAAGCTGGGAATAATCCAACAACTCTTGCTGTCTGAAAGCCACCTGAACAAGCAGGACCCAAAGCCTGGTCAGAAACAGACACTGCCACAACACAGTCCTGCCAAAAACGTATCCTGCTGCCTCCTGAGACACAATATTATTCCCAGGCTAAATTTATTCATTAGCTGTTTAGAGCTGCTTTTTCATGCCTAGACTGTACCTTAATTCAAGCATTTGGAATCCTGATATGTGCTTTGTGCAGGCTGCCCTGGAGCAGAGGCTGGACAGAGCTACAGAATAAAGCAGGGATTGATTCAAAGCATCTCCTCCATGGACCCACCTTGGGCAGCACCAGAGCCCAGCCAGGGCTGCACCCAAGATGAACCAAAATGGCCCCAAAATGCAGGAGCGCTCCCGGGCTCTCTCCCTGGGATCAGTTCTGCTCCATTTGCACCTTGCAGTTCATTGTCCCATTCCAGCTTTAGCCCAGGCACTCCCACCCTGCTTGTTTTTCTCTCTGCAGCCCACGGGGTTTGTGCTCTGGGGCTGAGATTGGGATCATTTGTCCTTGGTGCCCAGCTGGAGCAGGAATTGTTTTGTCTCCCTGCTCTGGGCACAGAGCTCACCATCCCTGAATGTGAAGCTCAGACCCACTCACTAAAGCACCACAGAATGTGGCAATATAAAAGCCAAAACCTGAGGCATCATTTCCTACCACATTCACACAGAGAAGGCTCTTTTAACATCTGGCTAGGAAAAAGTTTCCTTGGCCAGTGTGTGAAGTTCCCCATCTCACCTGGGCACTGCATGTGCTGCAGTTCCCCTTTCCTGATTTAGCTGACCTGGGCTGTACCTGAGGAGCTCTCAGCAGCCCCTCCTTACCTGAGCAATATTTGCCATTTTCACTGCCCTGTCAATGCTGGAACACAATTATTCTGCAGCTGATTAAGACTCTCACGTGTTGCTTATTACTCACTGATAGCAGGAATGCTTGCAGTTAGTCCCTGAGCACATGACCTTGCAATATCATCCTGGTTCTGTTTCTTCACTTGAAATTCACTTAGCTGATTTCATCTCATGCTTGAGTCAAATTGTTTTCCAGCTTTAAGACATCAATGAATTCACCTAATATTTACAACAGGGTAAAAATGAAAATAGATGTATAAGGTTGATGCTTACACTATTCTGGAGTCTTTCAGACCACAAGTTCTTATCTCATTAAAATTTTTGTCATTATATAAAAATTTTTATCACTTCATAATTTATCTACTGTATTGCTGGATGCCACCTTTTCCAGCTAAATACTGCACATGGCACAAAACCAAACCCATTCCTGGAGATCTTATGAGTCAGGTATGCTGTAACCTCATTGCTGATAAGAGCTAAAAAGAACAAGGATACTGGAGTCATCTACCACAATATCTCTCAATTAATTGTTGGTTTTCCTGTTTTATATTCCCTATGATTTTACTCACCTTTTCAGGTGATGAATT
The DNA here is from genome assembly GCF_028769735.1 of Zonotrichia leucophrys gambelii. Lineage (NCBI taxonomy): Eukaryota > Metazoa > Chordata > Aves > Passeriformes > Passerellidae > Zonotrichia > Zonotrichia leucophrys. The sequence continues at coordinate 51,956,482 of NC_088175.1, forward strand.
CACAATCCTTGCACACACATGAATTCAGACTCATGGAAACAGTTGTTCCATGGGCTTTTAAGCTTTGTTTTGGGTTGCTGGTTGTTTTTTTAATATGTGCATTTTGTACAGTATTCTCCCATTTGAATATAGGACTCCAGTTTTAGTAGATTAAGATCCTTGTTAGCAGTAATTTCACAGTTATTCCAGCCACATGCCAGTTTTTCCACTGTTACAGAGTGACGCTTGATCATGTTGACTACAACCACTTTTAAGTTATGTTACAAAGTTATTTCATGGAGTTTTTCTCCCCAAAGAGTTATATTGCAGTTTTCATTTATGGAACTGGGAGGGAGATCTTTTCACTTAATTGTTGAGGTATTGCTTTGTTAGCTGAGAGATCATTCTTTCAAATTTGCTGAAATGTGATATTTTGCACAGAAACATGGCAAGATTATGGGAGAAGTTTCTGAGGCACAGGATAGTTTTACATTTTCTCTCACACAATAAATAAAAATGCTGAAAGAAAAATGCAAAAAAGCCTAGATTTGATTCAGTGACAGTAACTCCATTTTGCTGAAGTCTACCACAGCAAATTGCAGAACTGTGGATATAATAAATGTTTTCACCTAGAGCTTGCAGCAATTTTTTTCTCCCATAATTTATTTCCTTATGATATAAAGTCTGTAATTTTCTTGAGAGGGAGAATCCAATTACTCTCTAATTAAGAAAATTCATGTCCTTTGTTTAACTGGAAGGGATCCAGACCCATATAGCTGAATGTTCTTTTTTGTCACCATTAACAAAAAAAAAGTCCTTTATGTTTTCAGGAAATAGCATCAATTAGTTCTTCTAGATTTAATTCCTGGAAGAAGATGACTTAACAGATCTGGGTGAAGAGAGTAACAGGGGCAGTTTTACAACCTTGTACTCATCTCAGACTATAGTCTCTATACATCGCAGATATTACAGTTTGCATATCTGAGAGTTGCACTATTTAAAATAAAGCATTGCAGAGAGATCCTTGATCATCACATAAAGGCCAGATTTGCAGATGTCCGCACAAATTTAACCTGATCTCAGTGTGGGCTGGGATTTATGTCTTAAATATTAAAATATTTAAATTTTAAATATAAAATTTAATATTAAATTTAATATAGATATTAAAATTCTGACCTACACACGCCCATTGGAAACCCTGTATTTTTGTGTCATTTGCACATAAGAGTTCATGCATGCTTTTGAAATTCTGAGTCTGAACTGCTGCTTGCTGGGGATGTACAATTTCTTCCTGAAACTTGTTTCCGTCCCCATGGATTGGGACTTGAGAATATCTGTTAGACATTATTACTACTACTATTATTATTATCATTATTATCATCATTATTGCTTAAAATCAAGGACTCGTCCTTTCCCCAGTCTTTTAGTAGCCATGATAAATTTGACTTCAGCTTTCTTATAAAGGTTTCACAGATTATATAGGGATGACTGTCTTCTAAAACTACCTAAAATAATCTTGCACAATTTCTGTTTTATGCTAAAAGGGGAAAGAAATTCAGCTGATAAGGGAGGAGGGGGGGGGAGAAAATCATCGTTCAAAATTCAGAACAGCTAAATAGGTCATTCAAGTCTTATAATAATCTCCAGTATCCAGGAGCAGGTGATGACATTGGCAGTCAGGAACAGAAATTAAGAATACAGAGGGCTGGCATTTCTTGCATCTGATGCTCTATGGGCTAACTCTTCAATGCATTATCACTTGTGTGAAGGCAAAATATACATATATCTGAGAATGGGAAGAACAGCTCCAGAGTCTGAAAACATCTGCATTTTAAGCCACTCAAATGCAGTGGCTTAAATACTGCTTGGAACCCTTTAAATAGCACTTTCCAGCCCAGGAATTGATTAAAAACCTCCTTCCCCTACAGGCTGCAGAGGTAACTGAGCAGCTGGTTTGATCCCAGCTTTGTTGTGCCCACAGGAGTAGGGCAGCATGCATCCTGGGGCCTCACCAAGGGCAGAGAAAGGTTTTCTACAGAGCTGTGAGCAAACAGCAGCAATTTCATCAGCTCTTTCCACAAGTGACTTCTGTTTTTTCAGACCTGTTGATGATAACCAAGGCCTGAGATGGAATTCCTTCACCTTTCCTGTGCTCAGTGCTCCATTGAGATCCTGTTGTCCACAGGCACTGAGAGATCTGCCCTAAGCTTTTTATGTGTCTACCAAATTATTAAATTACCTAGCAGGATTCCATGGGCTGCAGTGATTCATAGAATTCTGTATTTCACAGAAATTTTATCAGAGACATGGACATATCAACAGTTTCCTTCTGAAGTATCATTACCTAAAAGTCATTCGAACAGAAATTGGAATTCAGGAAGAGAAAAATATGACAAAAATTTGGCAGAAAGTGCTTGCCAATCTGCTGGATGTAATAAAAAGAGATAATTCATCATAGCAGAGGGAAAAGGCAAAGAGTGGAGAGCACCAAAAAAACCAGGAGGCATTGAAATTAAAACAGGAGCATTGAAATGAGAGCCTTTCCAGTGGAACTGAAAGTTTCCTGCTTTTTGAGGACTTGTAGCAAAAGTAAAGTAAACAAGGCCTCTGGTTTAATTATTGCAATTTTTTTTTTTCAAAATACAAATTCATTGGGAATTCAGCCAAATACAACACTTGTTTTCTTATGTCATCATTCTGCTGATACAACCTAACTTATTCAACTTGGTCTTCATATTAAGCTGTGTACTGGGCTGATACCTTAAAAGTATTTCCTTTTAAGTTTCAGATCTGTTTCCTCATTTAAATTCTCTGATCCTGATTCCTCCAGCTGTTTCATAAAATTTCTGCTTAGAAAAAAAAAGAATTTAAAAAAATTGTTCAGAACCCTTAAAAGCAGTTAATATTTTAGTGAAAGTTAGTCAGACAAGATGTTAAAATTGCATTCCTTATTTAAATTCTCTGATCCTGATTCCTGCTGCTGTTTCATAACATTTCTTTGCCAGTTTACAATCTGACAACACTCCAATTCCTGTGGCTCACAGGGCAACTCCATCGCCCTATAATCTGCTCCAAAATGGCTCCATGCCCTACAATAAAAGGTACATATGACTTCTTAGGAAAAGAAAAATAATTTAAAAGAAACTGTTCACAAGTCCTAAAAGCAGTCAATATTTTAGCTAAAGTTGGTCAGACAAAATGCTGAAATTTCAGCTAAAGGTGGGCTAGGGCTGTATGCATTCTTGTAAAAACTCTATAGCTGCAAATATTACATTGGAATATATGAAGGACGAGTTGGAGCAGAGATTCTTTTTCAAGGCTGGCAGCACAGTGAGGTGAGGGAGCACACAGAAAGGCTGCTCAGATTTAGGAGCAAAGCCCCTCTGTGTACAAACACGTGGCAATGAGAGGGAGAGGCCTGATATAGATGTTTCCTGTAAATTTTCTCTCCTTATTCCCAACAAGACACACTAGAAGCAAAAGCACTGCACTGTCCCTATGCACTCAGAGCAATTCTGTGTTTAAGACACCAGCAGGAACAATTATACCCAGTGTTCCAGGGCTCAGCAAAAAGCAATGCCTATTTTGTTGAGCACAGTTCTCTATGCCCCCCACACACTGGGGCAAGCAAAAAACCCTGGAGCAATGAATGATCATTGCATTTCAGCAGTGCTGCATTAGCCCCAGCCTTGCAGGGAGAGCTCTGACACCCCTTTTTGCCCAAAGGCTGCACCAGGGTGAGGAAGGAGTGAGCAGGGAGGGATCTGGCCCATAGCCAGGAGGGTGCAGTGCAGCCTCAGTGCCAAATCTCACTCTGCTTGCTGCAGTGCTGTAAAATCTGCTTCAGCTGGGCAGGAGCTCCCAGCAACTTGACCCAGAAACCACGAGATGGCACCACAAGAAGCCAGAAAAGCTGCTCTGTTATCTGCAGCTCTGATCTAGCTGTTTATATAATTAATAAAGCTATTGAGCAGCGCTGTTTCTTTTTCAGAGATTACAGACGGATCTCTGCTAAGTGACTTTTCCATTCCTCTAAGCTCAGCAGACAGTGTTTAGG